>NW_027116732.1:322849-333294 GCF_000696795.3 Halyomorpha halys | reverse complement strand
TTTTTAGAGTTCTACTACTGGGTAGTTTCTCTACATCCTGTATCATATCATTATGTCATTATGATCAAATTTACTGGTTGTATTTTTTTATACAGTTGTAAATATCAATAAATAAATTTTTAAAAAATAAAATTATTTACATCGATTTGGAATTTTTAAAATTCATCATTTTCACAAGATTGAAATCTTTTCGTGTACTCATGTTTTTATCTCAGCCTGTTTGTACCTCATCCTGTCGCTCCTAATAATTCTTTTGTAAAAAAAAAAAAAAAAAAAAACCTTAAAACCTTGTTTTGATACTGGCTTCAGTAGGAGACTACGACCTAAGACATCTATTATTCATTGAGCAGTGACATAACATGGACAACTAGCTCCGATCCAGCACAACACTCCAGGTGAAGCAACGGAATTGATTAATATCCAATGACAGAGGTCGCTGCTCCGGCCGGCTCCAGATCAAAGAACGGGCGTGGTCGAATTCAGGAAAGAAAGTATTTACAGACACAAGGCATGTCTTTTTTTTTTAATGGTTCTCTACATTGTTTTGGAGAGATGAGCACCTTCCGTATTTTACTACTGAATTTTATTTTTCAGTTTTTTACTTAGAACTCAGAAGCGGGGCGGGGTTCCTGAGTGCCCAGTTCGGAATGTTGTGGGTTCGATTTCCACCTGGGGCAGTTAATAGGGTATTCATGAACAACATCATGTTAAATGTAAAATGTTTTGCCATGTTAAATGTTATAAATATAGGATTGTGAGCAGCCTATTTAAAGTCATGTTAAATGCATCAGAGCTCCTAGAGGATTATCTTAGCAACTTATCCTTCCAAAACTTCTTGTTATTGTTGACTTCTATGTTTTGATTACAGTAATTTATTACAACATACCTAAAGTAAGTGAAAAGTAGAAATGTGCAAATTTGGCTTGTATAAAATAGTCCAAAACAATACTAATACATTAATTATATTATTTCAAAATTTGTTGAGACAAGGTAATTATTTATTAAATAAATCAAAAATTAGTATCCAATTCTGTCTCAACACTTTATTTCTCACTAGTCCAACGTTTCGGCCATTCTAGCCATCTTCAAGGGCATCTTCAATACAAAACTCCTTCTCACATTAATTTACAATTTCTATTGCAGGCTATTCTGCCCAGGTCATTTTCTTTATTCTAAGTTCAAAACCTATTTATTTAAAATTGAAATAATAATTAATAAATGGTTTGTTATATGGTGGTGTATTTTATATTGTTGATAATCTTATAGAGAAAAATAAATGTTAATGTTTTTAAATTTTAAATAAATAGATTTTGAACTTAGAATAAAGAAAATGACATGGGCAGAATAGCCTGCAATAGAAATTGTAAATTAATGTGAGGAGGAGTTTTCTATTGAAGATGTCCTTGAAGCTGGCTAGAATGGCCGAAACGTTGGACCAGTGAGAAATAAAGTGTTGAGACAGAATTGGATACTAATTTTTGATTTATTTAATAAATACTACTACAGTCAAAATACAAACTACGAGCAAGTAACCTAACACAACAAACAAAATGGTGACGACCTCAGCTGGTCTGTTGCGTGAAGTCATTCTCCATTTAACATACCTAGTAATACGCTCTCAACCACGTTATGTTACATCGTTTCAACATGGTAAAATAAGGAAATATTTCTCCATTTAACACGCCTTAACATGTTAAACTACAGATTATGAATATCCCTAATATTTACTTTTCGGCAGTCAGTTGCCAATACCAATATTAATACCAAAGTGTCTCAGAAACTATTGGTTCAACAAGAAAATAATCTATATAGAAAAATTGAACATAAGAAATTTGTCGACAAATTTGGCATATTACGTCCATATTACTGTCATTCTCATGGTTTGGCGCTTTCAAATATTGTACCAAGTCTTTAACTATGTTAATCAATGTACAACTAAGCGGTATTTGATATCATCATTGTTTTATCCCTTATGATTATTTAATGCACAAGTTATGTTTAAGTAAAAATATAATTTATATGTATTTTGTAGGTCAGAATGTTTATTTTTTTTAATATAGTGTGCGTTCAGTAGTTTACATTCGTTCTTCCTCAGTTAAACTCATTTTTTTACGACCTTTTTTCGTACGTCTACCTTATACGTAAAATAAAATATTATTTGGTGACCATATCGCACTAGTATTTCTAAAGTGACAGAACTAAAAAATCGGTGTTATTGAGTTATGACTATGAAAGAAATTGGTAAATATATCTTTATGAATCATCAAAACTGTATCAACCTAGCTTCAGAGCTTGTCCGCCAGAGGGCACTTGTGTCACTCTTGCTGCCTAAATGCTATTCCCCCTCCATAGGCAAGAGCGTCACATTTCCAGAAATGTAAGTTTTAGACTTATGTCACTTTAGAAATACTAGTGCGATATGTAAAATAAATTTGATGTATAGAGCTAACATAAAAAAGCTAAGATCAATAAGGCAGTTAACAGTTTCAAATCCCAAATTAATTAAACGTTACACGAAAAACAAAAGTTTCCACCTGAAAGCCAAGGAAACCTTTCTGTAACCAATTCATTTCTAACAACCTGTTCCACAACCTTCTCCGATGTGAAAAGTTAACAGAAGACAGACACAAATATTTACGATCGTTTCTCTCCGCACCCAAGTGACGTTCACGAAATACAAGACATACTGGTTCATATAGTACAAGAGCCCAAGAGAAGAAAAAAGGCTATTATTTCACCTCAATTTTTGATTACTTAATTGAAAACTATGTATAATTACTAGTCAAAATTGATGAGTCTGCCAAGTATAAGTAGGGGGTATAAAAAATGGCGGCTGTTTCAAAACCTTAAAAATAATTAATTTTACATCCGGAGCTCTATATCTTTACAACTAAGGGATCATCATTTAAAGAAGAGTAAATTTGCTTAAATATGAGCCCTAATAGAGTTATTTACGTTCAATAGTTTTAGAGATATAGCTTTTTAAAAAGCAACATTTCATAAAAATGTTTTAAGGAACGTACTGAAATATCAGTAGTTAGTGAATTTATTTTGAAAAATATATATCGCTAAATAACCATTTGACGTACAGATGTCTATAGTCTCAAATTAAAGCTAATTTAATGAGATATAAAGTAGTTTATGATGTTTATCTTCGTAGGAGTAATAGTTTACATGAAATTTGCTAAAATAAATTGATTTATAGTTGCTCAGACAAATTTTCATTTCCCAAATTTATACTCATATGTGAATTTCATAAAAACTACTACCACTACGAAGAAAAGTGTCATGAACTACTTTATAGTAAGTTAAATTTCCTTTATTTCGAGTGTTGGCAGACATATGTGCGACTTACGGGTCTAAAAATTTTATACGAACAACTAGAAATTAACATTTTGTGAGTTTATTTTATTTTACTCCTACAAAGATAAATATGACTAACTATTTTATAGTAAATTTAACTAGCTTTAATTTGAGTCCTCACAGACATCTGTATGTCCAATGGTTTCTGAAATAAAGTTTTCCACAAATCAAACCTATTGTCCGAACTACTATAAATCAATTTATTTTAGCAAATATTATGAAAACTACGAAGGTAAAAGTCATAAACTACTTTATAGTACACTAAACTAGCTTTAATTTGTGTACTAATAGTACACATAATGTAACACTAATGTAATGACAGTTGTCAATTCAACTCATCTTGATTCTCTTCCTCTTGAGTTAGAAGATCAAGAAGGCACTCAGTAGCCAAACTTTCATAGAACTTCCGCTTTTCACTCAATTTAGACATGTTGTAATAAACTACTTTAGTGAAAACTTAGAAGTAAACAATAACATGAAGTTTAAGAAGGAAAGGTTATAAAACTAGTTTCTCAGAAAATCCGCTAGGAGCTCTTTTGCATTTAACATGACTTTTAATAGGGGTGCTCACAATCCTATACTTTTAACATTCAATGACATGGTAAAACATTTTACATTTAACCTATCATGAATACTTCTATTATGTACTATTTTTATTTGAGCCAACGTTAGAACCCACTTTGTTTACTTTCTTCTTTTTTCTTAATTTTATTTTTATCCCTTTCCATCTCTTAATTTGTACTTTCTTTAATATTTCTTCTCTTTATCTGTTACTATTTCCGTTTTCATTTATTGTTTATAACCTTTAATTTTTATGTTTCATTGTATGCTCTTGTAATTTTCCATTTACTTCTTTTACTTATGTTAAGTGTTTGTATCTTTTTTAGCCCTGGCAAAGCCATGCAACGTGGGGCGAAACATTGGCTCAAATAAAAATAATACAAAATATTACTATTTGAGTTTAATTTGACCATGCCCGGGCCATATTTGATTTTTTTTTTTTACTATTTTAGTTATTTTTGCCCGCACCTGTAACGTCTTCCTTTTTATAATTGAAGATTTATATATTTATTTAAAATTATGAAGATTATTATATATAGGGAGATGGTCAGGGTTGCGGTCAATAGTGAAACAAAAATAGTTTACAACTATTTAATATTGTAACTATTTTATATTGTAAACTATTTTTGTTTCACTATTGACCGCAACCTTGACCATCTCCCTATATATCAATTTTACGGTCAACTATACATACATATATACAATATGAAGATTATTAATAAAAAATGAATAAATACCATATACAAGTGCTTATATTAAAAAGGAAAACAAGAGGAAAAAAAAAAAACCTTCATGCACTACTTGTATGAAAGCATGCCTACTATTAGAAACGCTCAAGATATCGCGGAATGTTTTGTAAAAACGAAACACATATAAAAAAAAAAAAAAAAAAAGGACTTAAATATTTTGAAAATGCAAACAGTAATATCCTTCATTAAATATATTACGCAACGTACAATGCTACAATCTCAAGAACAGTGGTCAGTATTTATCGATAAGCTCTATGAATATTTTTTATTTCATTTTCTTATCGTGAAAAGCATATTTGTTGAACACTTTCTTGACTTAAAATTTCTTAAATTCTAGTAGAAAAAAATTATCAAAGGAGTGAAATATTTGTTATAAGATAAATAAGAATAAAACTCCAATTATACGCAAATAATTAAAATAGATAGATAGCGTTCAGTGTTTCAAAATGGAAAGTTTACTAAAAAAAAAAAAAAAAAAACTCTTCAAACTGTGAGCTACAGAAAACGTGTTTAATGACATATGAATTAAAATTAAATTTTCTAAAAATTTATTTTAAAAGTTGATCATTGATGTGCGGAATTTTGATGAATTGATTTCGAGAATAAAACCTTTTAGGATACCCACAAAACTTTCACCTGTAAAAAAATGTCTTATTTTATGGTTTCTTGAGGCAAAAATAAGCAATATCAACTTTGTTTTTGTCGTGAATGAAATGAAGCAAAATGAAATGAAATAGCCTTTCATTTCACAATAAATTAAAATCATACAATATAAACATTTAAAGAAGATAGAAAGAAAAAATATAAAATAAATAAACTTTTATTAACTTTCATTAACTTCTTTCAATTTTCTTTCCATCTTTCTGTATCCTTTCCTGCATAGGCCTTCCCTTTGGACAGTAATAGTCAGCACTTCCCGGGGTGACCAGCTCTATTGGGAGGCGAGTTCTTTCCATTTCTCCTTCCAGACATCCTTGTCACTAGCAGCTCTACACAAGAGGGATTCTGGCATCCTCTTGAACAAACCGCTTTATCTTTTCTTTTGACGTCCTCTTCTCTGAATGTCGTATGGAGTCCATTCTGTGGCAATTTTTGACCATCTGTCATCTTCGCACCGAAGGAGATGCCCTGCCCATTTCCATTTGCTCAGTCTAGAGTCATCTTCAGTGTGTCAATGAGTCCTGTTTCTTTCTGGATCTAACTCAAAAGATGTATTTCCCTCTAAATATAATTTGCATATATATTTTCACGATCATATTTTCCTTACTATATACTACTTATATAGGTGATTTATATACACGACGCATGGTAAGGAGCTTAGGTGCGGCCAGCCTGAGAACTGGGGCACTGAGGCAAGGACGGCCGAAGCCAAGGTCCAGGGGCACGCCCTCTGCCGTAACCATTTAAATTGTTAATTAAATTCGATTCTGGCCCTCGATTAAACTGTTTCTATTTCGATTTAGTTATGAATAATCGTTCATAGATTGAGTAGATTTAGAGTTTTCTGGATAGATAATTGGCTACTTCAGTACAGTCGTAGTTGTACTCTATTGTTCCATTTACAGCTAAAAATATGTAATTTTGTTCAAGGATAATACATATAATTTTAAAAATTTTTTAATGATTTGTTATGCTATTTATTAAAAAGAATCTTCAATATATATTCAGAGAATATTTTGGTATTAGAACAGACGTGTGCTCTACAAAGGTTGCCAGTTGCATGCATATATATATTGTATTTATGAGAACAAGATGGTTGAGAGGTGTGGTCGGCAAATAAACAAAAACTATTTATTTTTGCCGGCTTTTCGACCTAAATTTCGGGTCTAAACTAGAGTCTGACTCTAGCCAGAACTCTACTTGAGCTCCTAGATGAAGAAATGAAACTGAGGTCGAAACGTCGGCACAAATAAATTTGTTTATTTGCTGACCACACCCCTGGCCATCTTCTCCTCATATTTATCTGTTAACATTGTATTTATATATATTCAAGACTAGCTCATGGTTAACATATGATTTTTTTCCCCTCCTAACTGCAGAAAATAGAAAATGGAAACAATCTTCGCCCTCAGAATCGAAAAAGTTTATTTGCATTAAATTTTTTAAACGTTAGACATTTTGATTCAAACAAATTTGGTCCGTGCCTCTTAGCATATAATCAAATTTGTAACCAATAAAATAATTAATCTAATTTTAAGGGATTGTGACAATTAATGAAATAAATTTCCCTTACGCATGCATAAACATATTTTATTTTAATATTTCTTCTTCTCTCTCTTTTTCTTCCATGTTCACTACTATTATTAATTAATTACCAAAATTAGTATCATGGGTTATTCTATTAATAAAAAAACGATTTAATAATTAATTATTGAAAAAATGATATTGGATACGTCATTTATGTATCAATGGTTCATTGATGAATAAGACAATTTTAGGCAATTAGTTTCCATTAGAGCTAAGTTATGCCCTATGGCTTAGGTTAGGTAGGCACAACTTGGAAAAGGGACCCCGAGGTTGCCTAGGAGCCCCCGAACCTAAGTCATACAAATGGAACTAAGTATTTGGAAATGATGGGAAGCAGATTGATGCCTGCTGCTATCTATTTCTCAAAAGGCTAACTAATGACCTGCTCGATGACGCCATCACCGATGACCTTTGATAAGGCGCTGTTTACTGATAATTGAATAATCTCATTTAATTTCTAAATTTACCAAAGCATGACGCAAGAAGCAATTACGCCCCCCAGACGTGATATTGTGCGACATTCTCCCTCAGTGATAGAACTATTTGCGAAATTTGTTTATCTCCTCCGACTCAAAACCGGTATTTGAACTGTCCAATGATTGCGGAATATCAATTTTGTAAAGTAAAATTGCAAGTTGGTTTAGAAATTATTGTAAATTAATTACTCTCAACGGATAAATCTATCAATCACAAAGAAAACTAAAAAAGCAAAATCTGACTGGGTACTTGTTACTTTTATGATTCTCAATAACTGATTTTGATTCGCCATATCTCCTGTTGTTATTCTATGATTTACTAATGAGCTCGCTTCATTATATTATGATTAATTCCCAGTTCAGTGTTTATTAACATTTTAGGGGGCTCGTTACAAATCCCTACAACCTTTATCCGCCGTAATGCTATAACTTAAATCATATTTACCAGGTACAGTTCCCCCTCAATTCAATAGGGGTATTCATGATCTTTAGTTTAACATGTTAAAACGTGTTAAATGGAAAAACTCATGTTAAATCGAAAAAAATTGCCTTCTTTTGCCGTGGTAAAACGAAATAACATTTAACATGGCTGAGAGTCTGTTACTTGGTCTGCTAAATGGAGAATGACGTCACACAATAGACCAGTTGAGCTCGCCACCATTTTTGTTTGTTGTGTCAGGTTAGTTCTTTCGTGTTTGTGTTAGTTATTATTTCATACCCCTGTTCTTAAATCACAATGGATAACTTTAATAATACAACGGAGAAAAAAACAGAAGAGGTATTAGCAGACCGCCTTGTGTTGGTTAGGGAGCGATTTGAATTTGAAAAAGAAAGGATTGCGGAGGGGCAAAATAATTCGTAAAATCAAAATACAAAAAAAAATTAAAACTATAGCTTTTAAAGAAGTCCGATTGACAAAATAATTGAACTTATTGATTTCATGTCAAATCAACACAAATACTTTTTTACCTCATTATCTCATAATCTAATAAAATTTGACACCAAAGTAGTTTCCATAAAGATTCCTGGCACCTAAGAGGAACATTCAAGTTTTATTAAATTATGTTCAGTTTGAAATTATAGCTCTATAGTTTTCTAAATTGTTAATGGCTAGTTTTTAAATACAAATAGCTCCACTCATGATTAAGGTAGAAACATGGGAGGAGTGACATTTTGGAGCTATTTAAATTAACTTTTACCTGACATGTAACATGTAATATGCTTGTTAGAAAATTTTTCAAAGAAATTACTGAAAATAAGTGATTTTATTCTTAAACTATACATAAGGTTTGAAGATAGGAGGATAATGGGTTCATTAATACAATAAATACTAAAAAAGTGGATAATAGACATAATAACAACTTTTATTAGATATCATTTTTCTTAGAACATAATACTTTTATTCAAAGATGCACAATGAAATATTGAAAATTAGTAACAACCTAAACTCAAGAACTTTTAATATAGTTGTCAATTAGCTCATCTTCATTCTCTTCCTCACAAGTTTGAAGATCAATAAGGCACTCATAAGCTAAACTTTTCACTCACTCTAGGCATGTTGTAATAAATTCCTTAAATCAAAACTGAAACTTAAATCAAATGCGAAGTAAACAATAACATGAGGCTCTGGAAGGAAAGCTTATAAAACAAGTTGCTCAGAAAATCTGCTAGAAGATGTTATGCATTTAACATGACTTCAAATAGGGCTGCTCACAATCCTATAGTTATAACATTTAACATGGTAAAACATTGTACATTTAACACATCATGAATACCCCTTGTGTTAAATGTAAAATGTTTTACCATGTTAAATGTTATAACTATAGGATTGTGAGCAGCCCTATTTAAAGTCATGTTAAATGTTAAATGCATGAGAGCTCCTAGCGGATTTTCTTAGCAACTTGTTTAGTAACCTTTCCTTCCAAAACTCCTTGTTAACTTACAAGTTTTGATTACAATAAGTTATTACGACATGCCTGAAATAAGTGAAAAGTATAAATGTGAAGATTTGGCTACTGATTGTCTGCTTTAAAAAAGTCCAAAACAACGCTAAGACAATCAAAACAAAAACTACGAGCAAGTAACCTAACATGACAATTTAACAGACCTACTAACAGACTCTCAACCATGTTATATCGTTTTAACATGCTAAAAGAAGGAAATATTTCTCCATTGAACACGTTTAAACATATTAAACTAAAGATCATGAATACCGTTAGTGTAGCCTCCTGATCAACTCATCCCTTTTCGGTCTGAATATTTTAAGATAACTCTTTATTTTCAATAACCTTCAGGGGGTGTTCTTTCCTTTGTGTGAGAAGCTACGTTTTGTATTCGTAACGAACAATGAGAAGGATAATAGTTTTGTAAATTCAAAATGTTTTGTACAAAATACGCGAGTTAAGCGATTTCGTAATCGAAAAATAACAAGCGTTTCCCGGCTTTAACCTGACTTTTATTTCCACATCAATTTCGTTTTTTCTTGTCACCGTAGAACCTAAATACTTAAACCTCTCTACCTGTCCAAGTTTATTTCCTCCTATATCATCACATGCTTTAACTCACTCAACCACTACATTCCTGTTTTAAAATGAAACCAAGTTTCAAATAAAAAAAAAACCACTACACATCCTATGTTAGCATGCCTGACATAGCCTTAGTCTATAGCTAGACTATACCACCTTAGCTGAACTGATATCAACACCTTATAATACCACAAGGCAGTCAAAGGAAGGGAGGAGACAAGGTAAAGTATATATAATACACTTTATGTATTATATATGTATGAAGAACTAATTTTATTTTAATAGTATGACAAAAAACAAAACAAAAAAAAAACAGGCTATGTTAAATACAAAACTATACTTCGATGAAAGGAATATGGTCCGGGTGCGGTCAAAAAAACTCAAATAGTAGAATTATAATTATATTTTGAACATAATAAAATCCACATAATACTTTATTTTTTCACTTTTTTCTGCATTTCAGAAGCCCATTTTCTTGTCATATCCTTTATTCTTGTTTTTCTAAATTCTCACATTTTTATTTT
>NW_027116732.1:317361-322105 GCF_000696795.3 Halyomorpha halys | reverse complement strand
TTCATCTTTACACACGGTCAATCAATAATCTTCCAGTATCCAAAACTATATTTCAAACAGAGGCATTGGGAAAAAAAACTCCTATTTGGTTTTATCCAAATTTATTTTGAGACCTCCTAACTAGAGTTTATCAACGCAGTTGTACTTAGTTTTATTGTATTTTATTTTGTTAGTTTTTATTATTGTATTTTAATTTTTTTTTCAATAAACAAGAAAAGAATATGTTATGAATTTATTTTGGCAAATATCATGGAAACAACTATCCTTAGGAAAATAATAATCATAAACTGCGTTATGGTTCGTTTAACGAGCTTCAAACTGAAACTTAATAGAGCTATTTACGCGTAATATTTTCCTAAATACAGTTTTTCTTACCCTAATATTTTTCCCAGGCAAGAAATAATATGTTATGAATAATTGGCATTAATGTAGCAATATATCATAAAGAATACTATTCTCAGAAAGATTATTATTATAAACTACTTTATAGCCCTCATGGGATTTAACCAGCTTACCTTCATTATTTTCTGAGAATTGTTTAATTGTTTCTTAACAAGTTGATAATTGATGAGTTATGACATTGTTTAGTCATTTATGATTAATTTTAGGTATTTTAACTCCTTCAGCGCAGTATATAAACATTTTTACAATACGCAACATATGTTGAAAATAAGTCATTCCTGCTAAACAACGCCCAGTACAATGAGAAAAGATTCTACTATATTGAAACTAGGAACTATATTTGATCCAATATGTTCCAACTGTTGTTGATAAGAGTGTTAGTAAGTAGAACAATAAAGCTATATCGTCGAAGCAAAACCAATGTCGTGCATCTATAAATGCAGTTTTGTTGCATTTCTACGTGGTTTGCTATTTTTTTTTTTTCGCAATTAATACAAGAAGTGACTGAACATGTTACATCCAAAAATTTTTTTTTTTCTTTTAATAATTTATTTATTGATATTTACAACTGTATACACATATATACAACAAGTAAATTTGCTGTAGGTGACATAGTAACATGATAAAAACATGTGGAGAATCTACCCACTGATAGAACTCCAATAACATTTCTAGAGAAGAAGATCTCGAGACCATCTTCTTTTCAGACGCCTAGGAGGATTATTAGGTAATGAAGGAGAAGCCACGTTAGAAACAAGTGGATTTGGGTGGTTGAGAAGTTTATTATGGAAGGAACGGTGTCTGGTTCTTGCCAAATTGGCAACATATGAAATATTGAGGTCCTGATGGATGACTTGATTTGTGACAAAGTAAGGAGCATTAAGGATTTTACGAAGGATTTGGGACTGTAAGGATTGGATTCTGGAGGAATTTGATGGTTTAGTGGAGCCCCAAAGCTCAACTCCGTATGTCCAAATAGGCCTTATAATAGTCATGTAGATCAGTCTTTTGTAATGGATTGGCAATTTAGACCGTTTGTCCAGTAAATGTTGCATTAGTCGGAATCTACGAGCAGTTTCTTGTCTTTTTAGTCTTGTATGAGGATTCCATGTCAGTCGTTTGTCGAGATGTAGTCCTAAGTAACGGATCTGTTCGACAGGAATAAGTGGGGTATTATTAAAAGATAGTGTAGGGGAAGAGGTCATGGCGTCCAAAATTTAAAATACAAAATATCAAAGTGACTCGTATCATATTATGCACATACTGCCGCATATTTCACAGGTTTTATTGCATTATATGGGATGATTCGGGGTTTTATGGCATTATACACCATGTTCCGGAGTTTTTATTGCATAAAAATACCATGACCCACATACTGTCGGGTAAGTGTCAGTATCCGTAAATTATATCGAATCAAAAGTGAACCTTGAAGTCGGATTGGTTCAAGACAATGCAGTTTATTAGAGATGTTAACAGGTCATGATGTACATTAATAAATAATAGGACCAGTCATAAGTATCTTCCGTTTTTTTATTAGACATTTATCTTGCTCTCATTAAATAACAAAATTATATCAATTTATTATGTATTCAACATTATTATCTATAACCTTCTCCAACCTTCCTGGAAGTTTATTAATTCCTTCCAATCAAAATGTGCTTGATTTTTCCATTCCAAATATTTTGTAAGAAACAGAAAAAATTGTAGTCTATCGGAGTACAAGAGCCCCAGAGGAGAAAAAGGCAGTATTTCACCTCAATTTTTTATTACTTAATAGATAAATAAAAAATGGCGGCTGTTTCAAAACCTTAAAAAAACATTAATTTTTAATTGGGAGCTCTATATCTTAAAAACTACCAACAACACTAGAAAATCTAAGAGAACATTATTTAAAGAAGAGTAAATTTTCTGAAATATTAGCCCTAAAAGAGCTATTTGCGTCCAATAGTTCTCGAGATATAGCTTTTTAAAAAGCAATATTCTTAAAAATCGACTGCAAGATTAATAGTTAGTTAATTTATTTTGAGAAATCTATATCTCAGGAACTATGTGACGTACAGATGTCTATTAGCACTCAAATTAAAGCTAGTGTAATGAGCTATAAAGTACTTTATGATATTTATTTTCGAAGGAGTAGTAGTTTCCATGAAATTTGCTAAAATAAATTGATTTATATCAATTGATTTGCTCGGACAAATTTTCATTTCCCAAATTTATACTCATATGTGAATATCATACAAACTACTACCCCTACGAAGATAAGTGTCATAAACTACTTTATAGTAAGTTAAATTTCCTTTATTTTGACTGTTGGCAGACATATGTGGGTCTTATGGATCTAGATGTATGTTTTTTCAAAAATCCAACATTTTATACGAACAACTAGAAATTAGCATTTTGTGAGTTTATTTTGTCAAATATCATAAAAACTACTACTCCTACAAAGATAAACATTATTAACTATTTTATAGTAAATTTAACTAGCTTTAAAGTGAGGGCTCACAGACGTCCAATGGTTTCTGAAATAAAGTTTTTCATAAATCAAACTTATTGTTAGAACAACTACAAATCAATTTATTTTAGCAAATATCATAAAAACTACCATTCCTATGAAGGTAAAGGTCATAAACTTCATTATAGTCCATTAAACTAGCTTTAATTTGATTGCTAATAGACATCTGTACGTAACATATTTCCTGAGATATAGATTTCTCAAAACAAATTTACTAACTACTGATATTTCTGTACATTATTTTATGAAATGTTGCTTTTTAAAATGCAAACTATTGGACGTAAACAGCTTTATTAGGTCTAATATTTCAGCAAATTTACTCTTCTTTAAATAACTTTTTTTTTTAATATTTTCTAGTGTTTTGGGTAGTTTTTAAGATATTGGATGTACAGATGTCTGTTAGCCCTCACTTTAAAGCTAGTTAAATTTACTATAAAATAGTTAATAATGTTTATCTTTGTAGGAGTAGTAGTTTTTATGATATTTGACAAAATAAACTCACAAAATGCTAATTTCTAGTTGTTCGTATAAAATGTTGGATTTTTGAAAAAATATATCTCTAGATCCATAAGACCCACATATGTCTGCCAAGGGAAATTTAACTTACTATAAAGTAGTTTATGACACTTATCTTAGTAGGGGTAGTAGTTTTTATGATATTCACATATGAATATAAATTTGGCAAATGAAAACAACTATAAATCAATTTATTTTAGCAAATTTCATGTAAACTATTACTCCTACGAAGATAAACATCATAAACTACTTTATAGCTCATTAAACTAGCTTTAATGTGAGTGGTAATAGACATCTGTGCGTCAAATGGTTTTTGAGATATAAATTTTTCAAAATAAATTCACTAACTACTGATCTTTCAGTACGTCCTGTACAAAATTTTTATGAAACGTTGCTTTTTAAAAAGCTATATCTCGAAAACTATTTAACGTGAATAACTCTATTAGGGCTCATATTTTAGAAAATTTACTCTTCTTTAAATGGCGTTCTCTTAGGTTTTCTTAGGTGTTGTTCCTACTTTTTAAGATATAGAGCTCCGAATTAAAAATAATTTTTTTTTAAGGTTTTGAAAAAGCCGCCATTTTGTATTCCTCCTACCTATACTTAGCAGACTCATCAATTTTGACTAGTTATTATACCTAGTTTTCATTAAAGTAATCAAAAATTGGGGTGAGATAACTGCCTTCTTTTCTTTCCGGCTCTTGCCCTATCGGGCCAAGATCCCGGAAGTAAATTGGATGAGTTAAAAAGACCATCCAAGCACAAGAATTATTTCTAGAGTCACCCTTGCTGTATGTGGTCGCGCCTCGTCGTGTAAAAGAATGACGTTTTTGCGATTGACGAGTGCAGGATGCGTTTCATGGAGTTCCCCTTGCACTCTTTGCAACTTCTGAACCTATCTATCCGCAGTAATGGTTAAACCTAACTTCAACAACTTGTGATGTATTATTCCTTGACAATTTCTTCATACACACCATAAACTCTTTTTACCATGGATGATATTGTCATATATAACCCATTTTCCGTCGCCTGTTACAATCCTGTTTAAAAAAGGCTCAGTTTTTACCTTGGCATATGATCTTCTTTGTTCCGTTTACTGATATTGTGAGGTAGCTATTAGAGATAAAAAAAATATCGATGTTTTAAAACATCGATGTTCAATACTAAAACATCGACCAAAAAACATCGATTTTTTTTTTTAATCATTTCTGTATCATAAAGACTGTTCTAAACACTACGCATGCTCCGGCCAGTCAGAAGTGTTTTTTCAATCAACCAATAGGACATGGACTCAAAAAACATCAATGTTTTAAA
>NW_027116732.1:313843-316991 GCF_000696795.3 Halyomorpha halys | reverse complement strand
AGCTTGAAGGTTGGAGGTACTTTTTTATTCGACCATATTTTTGATAGGAATCTATTTATATACTGAAAATTTTTGGTTTTCATTTAGTTACTTTTGAAAAAAAAAAAAAATGAAAAATTGGGATAAAACATCGTTGTTTAGAAAACATCGATGTCGCTAGTAGCCATACTCCTGACTTGCTGACTTTCCCTAATTTTTCCAGGTAGCGGTTGACAGTTGATCGTGATGTATTCGACCTTTCTGCTATAACTCTCGTTGATTGACGAGGATTTTGCTCCAATGTTGCCTTTAAAAGGTTGTCATCAGAGTCGCCAGGACGTTCGTCCTGAACGGAATTTTATAAACCTATTCCTAACTCCCCGAACAAGTATTAGTCTTCACCATATACACTGCATATCTTTTTCAGCAGTCGACTTAGCACTATTACCTTGTTTAAACTCCCAAAGCATAACATGACGAATATGTGCTTTTTGACCCTCCATAAAAAAAGTTTAATAAAACGCGTGTAATTTCCCGCGATTCCCGCTTCTCTCATCACTTCATTTTATTAATTCTATTTTGTAAAATTATTCATTTTATGTGTAAAATTATTCTGTTTATATATATATAAGAAGATGGTCAGGGTTGCGGTCAAAAGTGAAACAAAAATAGTTTACAACTATTTATTTTCCAACGTTTCGCCCCACTTTGCAGGGCTTCATTAGGGCTAAAAAGATACAAAATGATACAATGATAGGAATAAAAATACAATGAAAAGAATAAATATTCTGTTTATACTTTCTTTTTATTTTTTATTTTTCTATACTTACTGTGGTTGTTATCTTGTTCTTTTTTTAGCCCTGAAGAAGGCTAGAAACTCTAGCCGAAACGTTGGCACATTAAAATAAGTTAATTGAACTTATTTGTGTTTATCATTGGAAGAAGATAGTTGACCTTATGAAATATACTGTAGGAAGATAGTCCGGCAGGCACTCTATCTGACAACTGAGTTGTCATCTTTGTTTCAGTTTGAAAGCCCTGCAAACGTTAGATAACAATAGTTGTTTCTACTATTTTGATAACTTTATTGACCGCCACCCGGACTATCTTCCTACAAAATTCGTTATTCTGATCTCGTGAAACCCTAAAAATTCTTTTGCTATCAAAATACATATTTAAGGGTCGTGAGATGGAAATAGCAAACATTAATTTTTTTAAATTATATTATTTCAATTTATTGAATCAAGGTAATTATTTATTAAATAAATAAATAATTTGTATCCTTTTTTGTCTCAACACTTTTTATTTTTCACCAGTCCAACGTTTCGGCCATTTTAGCCATCCTCAAGGACATCTTCAATTATAATTTCTTCCTCACATTAATTTAAAGTTACTTTTGCAGGCTATTCTGCCAGGTCATTTCCTTTATTATAAGTTAAAAGCCTATTTTTTAAAAATTAAAATCATTAATATTTAATTCTTCTTATATTAGATTTTCCACAATAAATTCACTACCATATAACAAACCATTTATATAAATAATGGTATATAATAAATGGTTTGTTATATGGTAGTGAATTTGTTGTGGATAATCTTATATAAGAAGAATTAAATATTAATGATTTTAATTTATAAAAAATAGGCTTTTAACTTATAATAAAAGAAATGACCTTGCAGAATAGCTGCAAAATAGCCTGCAAAAGTAACTTTAAATTAATGTGAGGAAGAAATTATAATTGAAGATGTCCTTGAGGATGGATAAAAAGGCCGAAACGTTGGACTGGTGAAAAATAAAAGTGTTGAGACAAAAAAGGATACAAATTTTTGATTTATTTAATAAATAATTTTTTTTTTCTACCAAGAATACAACAGTATTACTAAATATAACGAAGTCGTAAACACAGGCTGGCAAAGAAGAGATTAAGTCGTTTTGGTCTTTTCCGATCAGTCTATATTTTTCCCCTTTGATTATTCATAAAATTTTATAATATTTTCTATTTATCCAATATTTATTGCTTTTTAACAATTATAAGTGGTTATTTATTTCAAATAAATAAAATTAAAGGTAATTTTGGGGGAAGATTTTTTGAAAATTTGGGGACCTCAAGACAAGATTTTTCTTTCACGATCGCAATCCCTTCACTTACTATATATTCCATATTTAGCTAAGTGGAAGTAAACATTTAGTATTTGTAATTTATTTAAGTATATATAACCATACTTATAGATATACAATAATCATCTAGGTATTGTTACATGTTCACTAACGTCCCATTCCATGTTCTCAATTCTTTCCCTTGTTCTCTCCACCTTATTCTAAATTTCTCCTACTTCCAGATCAATCCAATAATTGTGAGTCCTCCAGACATTTCGACCTTGCCACAAGGTTTCGACACTGAGAACCCAGCCCACTAAACCCTTTCCTATCGATATATATACCCCGCGATGCCAGTCTACCAGTACAGTGCCCATAACACTTCACAAACCAACATGTCTCTCAAGGTAAGTTGAGCTTAGTGACTACCCTGGTTCAGCAGCGAGTAAACGAGACGGATTCTTAACAGTGAAAAAAAGTGTATCCCTTGATCGGTAGTTGTCAGTTAGTGTATCGCAAATAGGTGCAACACTATCGATATTTTTTACACATATCGATAAATCGAAACTGTTCAATAAAAAAAATATTAGTTCGTTCTTTAAATGTATGCAATTTTTTTTTTTCATATTTCGAAATTTCTTCTTATTGTGCATAAATTTATTTTCATTCATTTTATAATTTAATAAAATGTTTATTCCACAATGTGCCTAAACAAGTGAATATATTACATAGGATGCAACTTTTACGCTAAAATCGACCTACTGGAATCGATTTACAATTTATATATCGATTTTTCACTTTTTCGATTACACTCGTCATGTATATTTAGAATTAAATAGTTTTATATATCAGCTAAGTCTTATTATTATTTAAATAGTCTGACAGGGCTTAAAGGACTTTATTTTAATATCTTCCCCTAAAGTAAATAGGGATAAAGTAAATTTTGTTTGGAGAAGTTTGTCGGGGGGGGGGGTGTGGTCAGCAAAGAACAACATAAATAAACAAAACCATATTTATTTATTTTATGCCGACGTTTCAACCTGAATTTCAGGTCTTCATCAGGGCTATAGAACA
>NW_027116732.1:311952-312633 GCF_000696795.3 Halyomorpha halys | reverse complement strand
TCTTTCATGTTTGACGACAGCTTATTTTATAATTTATTATTGTTGTATAAACCGGTTCTGATATTTGTATGGTCATATTCTTTCAGTGTTTTTTTAATTTTTTTTAAATATATTTCTTATATATCTTCTATATAGTAATATATCTTCCTAGAGAGATAATCCAAATAATATTTACTTATTCTTATTTTTTGCCTCTCATATTTTTTTTTCGATAATCACAAAAATCCCATTAGTCAACACAATACTTTTTTATTTTGTAGCCAAATTTTAGCTCTTTGGCACAATAATTAAATATAATAAAACAACCCATTATCCAGAATTGAGTAAAAATTAGCTATAGATACAGTTAATGTTGCCATGGATACGATATTTCTTTATCAATGGTTCATTCATGAATAAAGGTCGTATCCATGGCAACTGTAGCAGTAGTCTTATCCCTTGCTAATTTTTTCCCATCTCTGCCAAAATCCTATATTTTAAACAAAAATAATAATAGCAAATGAGTCAAATGTCAATTCATGAAATCTGAAAATCTTTTTTAAAAAAACGGTTTTTCTCAGGGAAATTTATATATTTAGAAAGGCTCATTGCACAAAAGCACTTGAAATCGTTTTCATTTTTTTTTTTTTTTTTACTTAGATAAACAACAGGCTATTCTGCCAGGTCATTTCCTTTATTATA
>NW_027116732.1:308289-309806 GCF_000696795.3 Halyomorpha halys | reverse complement strand
TAAATAACTCTATTAGGGCTCATATTTTAGAAAATTTACTCTTCTTTAAATGATGTTCTCTTAGGTTTTGTTCCTACTTTTTAAGATATAGAGCTCCGAATGAAAAATTAGTTTTTTTTTTATCGCTTTGAAACAACCGCCATTTTTTATCCACCTATGTACCTATACTTGGCAGACTCATCAATTTTGACTAGTAATTATACATAGTTTTCATTAAAGTAATAAAAAAATTGGGGTGAGATAACTGCCTTTTTTCTCCTCTTGGGCTCTTGTACTAATAAATCTCATTTTCTTCGCAATGGCTTCGCTATCTCTTTGCCTGTTATTCATTTATACCTCTAAGTACATTAACTTTTATGATCATCTATCGAAACTTAATGCAGAGCTATGAATCGACTCCAGAATCCTTTTGTTATTTAAACTTTCTCGTCGATTAACATTCCTTGGGGTCTAGACCAATCGGAGCAAGGACGCTGCACAAACCACGCCCTTTCTAATCGATAGTTGATAATGTTCGATATATCGAAATAGTTATGCAGTGTAATAATTGCACTAAAAGGTAATACTCTGAAAAATTTTTGCTATCGCTGTGAGTCAAACATATTTAAATAGTATTGCTTAATGTAGAAGAAATTTATCAATTAGATACAAAGGTATTTTATTGACTTAAAAAAAAAAATGCGCGGACATGATTATCAGCTCAGTTCAAATTCCCTTTGTACATTTCTTTCGCATGATGATAGAGGCATTGGAAACTATTTCGAGAGAGGTTTTTTTCAATCTTATGTAAACTTCTCAAACAAGTTGAAAAAAATTTTGCGAACCCTTATTGATTAATTATATGAGCTTTTGGACATGCTGCTTTGTCCATTTTCAAATCATTAAAATTAAAACATTGTCAACAACTCTAATTCTTCATTATATGTATAAATATATTACTGATTATGTCAAACGATTTTTAATTCACTAAAGTTAAACAAACATAATGAGAATTCAGTAGAGTATTGTTCATATAAAATTGTTTAATTAAAAAGCAAGTCATATTCGTTTGTAGCATTGTTGCCTCCTGTTCAACCGTGTGCTCTGAACAGCCCTCATGAAGCCCTGCAAAGTGGAGCGAAACGTCGGAAAATAAATAGTTGTAAACTATTTTTGTTTCTCTTTTGACAGTAACCCTGACCATCTTCCTATATATAAAGCTAGTTAAATTTACTACAAAATAGTTAATAATGTTTATCTTTGTAGGAGTAGTAGTTTTTATGATATTTGACAAAATAAACTCATAAAATGCTAATTTATAGTTGTTCGTATAAAATGTTGGATTTTTGAAAAAATATATCTCTAGATCCATAAGACGCACATATGTCTGCCAACACTCAAAATAAAGGAAATTTAACTTACTGTAAAGTAGTTTATGTCACTTATCTTCGTAGGGGTAGTAGTTTTTATGATATTCACATATGAATATAAATTTGGCAAATGAAAATTTGTCCGAACAACTATAAATCAATTTATTT
>NW_027116732.1:275180-308239 GCF_000696795.3 Halyomorpha halys | reverse complement strand
GTATAAATGATTTCTCTTAAAAAATCATAAATATATTATTTATTATTACAATACAAAAAAGATTATTATGTTGGAAATGACTTATATAAGACCATTTTTAAGATTGTTGACAATTAAAACATTTTTAACAACCTTAATTTTTTAGGTACCTATAAATCTTTATTCTTAAATTTAAAAAAAAAAAAAGATAGCTATGTGGAAAGTGAGTTATATAATATTTTTTTTAAAAGATTGTTGGCAGTTTGCAAATTTTAAGATTGTTTAGTGCAAAATTATGTATATAAAAAAAATTCATAGCAGCTAAAACATTTTCAATAAGCTTAATTTTTTTTTTTAATAAAAACCATTTTTCTTAAAAATTTATAAATAATTAAAAAAAATATTGTTATGTGGAAAATGATTTATATGAACATTTTTTTTTATATTTTTGACAGCTAGAACTTTACCAACAACCATAACTTTTTTCAATATCAATTTCATTAATATTAAAATTTAAAAATTATTAAACATACAACATATTTACTCATTGTATTTATTATTTGTATAGTTGTAAGTCACATTAAATAAATAAATATTGTTATATGGAAAATGATTCAAATGCAAACAATTGAAGGTTGTAGACAATTTTTAATTTATGACTCTAGGAATTGATTAGAAAATAGACAAAGGAGTATGCCCGAAACCTCGTAAAAATGTAATTAACCGATAAAAGGCTGTTGGAGTGGTGATGGTTTTGATTGTTTTTAAATCATAAATTCTGCTAGGTATTAATCACAACAGATTTTGAGAAAATTGAATTCCACAAATAATGTAGATATATATATATATATACATATTTTTTTTTAATTGTTTGTATATAATTTGACGATTGAGAATTTTTTTTTTTGGGGGGGGGGCAACGTGAGTTTATATCCATATATTATTCATGTACCAATCCAAATTGGTTTAAAAGCATTTTTAGAGAATGGAGTATGGGAAAGATTCGTCTGATACTCGTAATATGTTTTTGTTTTGTTTTTCAAAAATTTTAGAAACAATCTGAAGTTAGCCTATTGGTCTATATTAGTGATACCCAACCGAAATAATTTAGGAATGGGTCCCTCACTCATCCTCCACTGGCTTTTTGATACCAGTGACGCGGTTGAGAGAGAAGCGCCGGGATCTTATGGGGGGAAGAGCTCGGTTCGGAGTTCCCCAGGGTAAATAAATATGGTGTGAATGATCTCTATGATACCTATTATCTTTGTCTACAAATATAAGACGGAATGAAATATTAAAACATAATAATAATAATGATGAAGTAAGGAATGACGTTACAAATCAACTCAAATCAAGTATCCTAGAATGTAAGCCTTTCTTGTATTGTTGGTCGTCCATCGTGAATTAACTGAACAGTTTAATTATTTACTTCACACATACACACGGACACAACCTAAAAATCAAGTTGAAATTTAGTTATTATTAGGTGTAAACTATTTGCATTGAGAGGATCACTCAGACTGATTGCCAACAGACTCCTGAATACTCGATGACTCAATATGTTCTCTTGTTCTCTTACTCCTGCATTGCTAATCTCTTTCCATCCTCCGCAGGTCCTCATCTTCGCCGCCGCCGTCGCCGCTGCCCAGGCCGGCTACATCGCTCCAGTCAGCTACGGCTTGGCCAGCACCGCCATCGGCTCCAGCTCCCAGTCCACCCTCCGCTCCGCAGATGGATCCTCCGCCATCTCCCAGTACTCCAAGGCCGTCGACACCGCCTTCTCCAGCGTCCGTAAGACTGACACCCGTATCACCAACGACGCTAGGTACATCACCCCAGTGGCTGCTGCCTACCACGCCCCAGCTTACGCTTCCTACGCCGCTCCAGTCGTAGCCAAGGCTTACGCTCCAGCCATCTCCACCTACGCCGCCGCTCCAGCCATCTCCACCTACGCCACCGCTCCAGTCGTTGCTAAGGCCTATGCTCCAGCTCTCGCCGCTCCAGCTTACGCCGCCAGGACCTACGCTGCTCCAGCCGTCGCTGCTCACGGTCTCCTTGGAGTCGCTTACTCCGCTGCCCCCACTGTCGCTCACGTCTCCTACGACAGCCCCATCGTCCACTATGCTCTCTAAGTCATTCCCCTGAACCCACGCCAAAATATTATTTATTGTCCCAATAAAATGTAAATTCGTTCAGCATTTTCTTGTTCTTTCTTATATTTACTCCATTATCACATTTTATTTATCAATCTTGCCTCAACAAGGCAATGATGATTCGTTCACTATCTAACTCGACCGTCAGGTTTTCCCTAATCAAGGAGTGACTTTGTTGACTTGACTCACGGCTAATCTAATATAATAAATAATTATCTCTCACAGCTGCATTCAAACCCGAATTCAAGGAGTTAGTAGTTGAATATTACTCTTATATATTATTTATATTATATTATTATTATACTTATATATCTTATATTTTTTTATATTTTGAAGAGTATTTTAGGTACACTAGAACGTACTGGCATATACGCAGTGAACCATCAAGACTTTACACTTACATAACTGTATATATTTTCTTCATTGCATACTCTCAGTAATGAAAAATGAACTTAGTATTTGGACTGGTTCTCTCCATATGGAGTTGTTCCATGGAAGATGTCTCCTACGTCATTTTGATACACAATGAGGTGTCCACTTAAAACCGTATGTGATGGATGCATTTAGACGCATTTTTCTTTATATTTTCATGACTGCCAACCTTATTGGATTGTTTGTTATGAAACATTAACTTAGCGGTTGGATTAATTTTTGCCAGGTGGAATATGATATGTTCTATAGAAAACACCACTTTCAAAAAGATTAAGAATTTTTATATAAATTGCTGAAAGAAATTATCCTTTCTAAAGAAGACCTAAAATCAATTATGATGGTAATGTAATATCGAAATAACCATATAAACTATATATGGGCTATATATAGGTTATATTAGGGTTAATATAAAGGGTTATTTCAGATCTCCAGAGCTGGTAAAAAATAAAATATTAAATATGGCCAAAGATTAAAAACGCGGAATACCAATTAAAATTTGTTTGTTTTAGGACCAGTGTGTTTTAATTCACATGATATTCAAAAATTGATAACAACTGATTATAAATATCTAAAGATGGTCAGGCCGTTGTCAAGAAGCAAGAAAAAATAGGAAAAAACTATTTATTTATTTTTCTGCCGAAGTTTTGGCCCATGTTATAGGTCTTCGTCATGGCTACAATATAAAGATACAAAGATATAGTTAATGTAAGGGTAAAAGAGAGATATGATATAAGGTGGTGGTATATATAGAATACAAAAATTTAAATAAAATATTAAGGAGGATAAAGATGAATAAAAAAAAAATATTAACTAAACTAATAAACAGATACATCAAAATATATATAATGGAAAAGATCTATTAATTTAATTAAATGAGGAGACAAACTAACTATAATAAACTAGAGAAAGTAAAAAGTAAATAAATAACAGGTATCGTAACAGTTGAGGAAACAGGATTTATATTATGTTATTACATAGGTTTACATTATTATTTATTTTTATTATTTTATTGTACATTATTATTCTCATTTCTACGTTTTGCCCATCCCACATTCTTCCTTCTATATTACATTTTTATCTAACCTGTGATAATAATTCATCTGTTATTCTTACCATTTGATATCAATTATGTCTCCTCATTTTATTAAATTAATTGATTTTTTTCAATTATATATATTTCTATGTATCTGTTTATTAGTTTAGTAAATTTTTTTTCATCTTTATCCTACTTAATATTTTATTTAAATTTTTGGATTCTTTATATACCACCACTAAATACTCTTATATTTGTATGTCACTCTCTTAGCCTCATATTGACTCTATCTTTGTATCTTTTTATTGTAGCCCTTATGAGGACAAACAACATAGGTCGAAACGTGGGCAGAACATAAATAAATAATTATTATTACTTTACCTTCCTTCTTGGCCACAGCACTGACCCTCTCCTTCAGATTAACTTAGGGTCAGTCATCTATATATATGATAATAAATATATATATCGCCGATAGGTTTTTTTCTAAAAATTATCATAAAACCTTAACAAAATTTCTATGATCATTTTATAAAATCGTATCATGATAACTAAATTAGATAAAACGATAATTACGTTTAAAAAAAAAATCACCATATATGACTGCTGTAGATAACTACTGAAATAATATCCCATGTTGTGCCTATCTCACCAACAATAATAATAAAACATTATGTCGCTATAAAGGTTAGGTACTGTTGGAAACATTAATTTTAAGGCGCTATTTTTGATAAATCCTTTTCTTAGAAATCCTTCAGAATAAGAGTCATGGCCAGATTATCGGTATGCTGATAAAAATATTACCTACAATGAGGTATCGGTATTTAATGGTTTTTTGAAAAGTGTCTTATATCACTTATTTGACAATGATAAATCCCCTGATTTTTTATTTATTGATTTTTTTTATAAAATCGCTACTTAGTCTCAAACCACGGATTATTTTTTTTTCCGCACAAAAACCGCTATTATTGTTTTGTTCCATAGACGTAAATATACGAGTTATTTCGTTTTATTTCAGTTTTCTTTGTTATTTAAGCAATTATTTATTATGAGTTTTACTCCTTATCGTCCTTGTGCAGTACCTAATTGCAAAAATATTACTATAAGGATTCAACAAACGTTATCCAAGTGTCAAAAGATGTGCAATTAGACACATTTGATTAAAACATTGGCTAAAAGGAATCCAAAATTATTATCGAATTTAAATAATACATTATATTTCTGTCAAACCGGATTCGAATCCGGCTGTGGCAGACAATTATTATCTGTTACCTATAGCCGTTGAGTTAGCCCTGTGGGTGCGGGAGCCCTCCGGGGTCTAACCAGCCACATCTCACTCAGAAGTGGGTCCCCTTAATTGGGTAAAAATCTGGCGGTCGAGCGTGATTCTGACCAAATCACCTCCTTGTACAACCATTGGTCTAGAAACAGTACTTCTTTACAATGTACTGCACTCCTCACCCTTTATGGGTTGTAGTGGTACAGATATAATTTTTTTTTTTTAATAATTTATTTATTGTTATTTACAACTGTATACACATATATACAACAAGTAAATTTGCTGTAGGTGGCATAGAGACATGATAAAAACATGTGGAGAATCTACCCACTGATAGAACTCCAATAACATTTCTAGAGAAGAAGATCTCGAGGCCATCTTCTTTTCAGACACCTAGGAGGATTATTAGGTAATGAAGGAGAAGCCAGGTTAGAAACAAGTGGATTTGGGTGGTTGAGAAGTTTATTATGGAAGGAACGGTATCTGGTTCTGGCCAAATCGGCAACATATGGAATATTGAGGTCCTGATGGATGACTTGATTTGTGACAAAGTAAGGAGCATTAAGGATTTTACGAAGCATTTTGGACTGTAAGGATTGGATTCGAGAGGAATTTGATGGTTTAGTGGAGCCCCAAAGCTCAACTCCGTATGTCCAGATAGGCCTTATAATAGTCATGTAGATCAGTCTTTTGTAATGGATTGGCAATTTAGACCGTTTGTCTAGTAAATGTTGCAATAGTCGGAATCTACGAGCAGTTTCTTGTCTTTTTAGTCTTGAATGAGGATTCCATGTCAGTCGTTTGTCGAGATGTAGTCCTAAGTAACGGATCTGTTCGACAGGAATAAGTGGGGTATTATTAAAGGATATTGTAGGGGAAGAGGTCATGGGTTTACGTCGAAGGGTAAATGTGATTTGGTGGGATTTATTAGATATAATTTAGATAGATATTAGATATATAATTTAATTTAATTTCTGTCAAGATCACTTCAGTGTGATTATAATACAAGATACAAATTATAAGTTCATTAGAGGTTATATTTATTCAAAAAGACTACTTAAAGAAATTAAAAACGTAATGATTGTACTTTCCAGTTGGAAAACGATATGGAAGAATTATTTTCGATACAAAATAATGGGTTCAGCGAAAATATAATAATAATTTAAAAACAGCTAAAATGTATGAACCGCTCAATCTTTGTTTTGTCTAACTGTCAGTTGCCAACCTTGTTTCAATAAAGACAGGTGCTCCCCCCCCCCCCAATCTGTTTACTTGTTATCTTTGTTAATTTGCTTAATACTTCCTTTTACTTGTTACTATGCTTCGATTTTGCCACATTTACTTCAGCTATATGTTTACCTTTTCTACCTGCCTCTTTACCATATTTATAAGTATTTCTAACGAGTATTTTTCTAGAATTTATTATTCTAGTCCTATATTTACAATTCTATCACAACTGGCTGTCAGAGAGGCACTTACGCTCCCTTGCCGAGGCACCGCCGTTCATACCCTATCAGAAGTCCGTACACCCCTTAAGTTACAAATATTGGAAAGATCGCAGGCCAAGTGGGATGAAAGTTCTCCGAGTAAATTAAAAGGAATCAAAAGATCAGTAAAGCCATGGTTGACATCCTACTTCAACAGCCGCAGGGAGGAAGTTGCTCTAACCCGCTTGAGAATAGGTTATACTCTCCTTGCGCACTCTCACCTGAACAAAAAACTGCCACCTCCAACGTGCAAATATTGTCAGTCCATTCTCACGATTAAGCATATTTTTTAAGAATGTACTCCCTATTTGCCAAAAATAAACAGGATAGCACTGACTCCAAATATATCAGAAGTTCTAACAAATGAGGAAGCTAAAATTACATTAATGAAGTGTAGATAGTTGACCGTAGATTAATGATTGGAGAAGTTTGTCGGGGGGTGCGGTCAGTAAAGAACATAAAAAAACAAAACCATATTTATTTATTTTATGCCGACGTTTCGACCTGAGTTTCAGGTCATCAGGGGTTATGGCGTAGAAGGTAGGCCTGCAACTCAACCCAGTTGCAGGCCTACCTTCTTTGCTGACCGCACCCCCCGACAAACTTCTCCAATCTAAAATTACATTAGTGTTTAAATTTTTAAAAGCACATCGCCTTCTTTCAAAATTATAACTCCTCTTCTATTTTAATTTATTATTAATTTTTACATAATTTTTAGCATACCATAGGCGTTGATGACCAGAGGGTTTTACGCTTTTAAGCGACAATCAACAAACAACTGGCTGTATTTGTTATAAATCGCATTTTCTAACAACCTAAATCAATAATCAATAAAAAAACTTGGTGTGCAAATACTTTTTCCCCGACTGAATATCATAGAGATCTATTCCTGTAAGGTATATTATCAAATTCCATACCAATTCCTCAGTTGTTGAAATTTTTGATTGATCGAAAACTTTATTTGGATTGTAATTTAAGTTAATTAAATAAATTATTATGATACAATTCAAAATCAAACTTTTCCTCAAACAAAAAGGAAATGTTGACCAAATGATGAGGGAAATACTCGAGAATATTTACCATATTCGCTTCTCCGAATCCAGATTAGTTAACAAAAACTACATAAATCTTAAAAGAAAACAGCGAAATTAATCATAGCATAGTTATGTTCATGTCTAAATATAGGTTACAGAAATACTAATCAATAATGAGTAAGAACTGAATTGAAGTAAACAAAACTATATTTTTCTCTTGTATCAGATATTTTCAGTAATGTAATTTTCCATTCTCAGATTTGACCTTTGGTTTAAAAAAAAAGTGTTTATACTAAACTATCAAATGGCTCGATCTAATCTCCCATAGTTTTTATTAATATTATCACAACAGAAAATAAATTACCAAATAGATAAAAAAAAGAGTTGCTATATTTCTCTGGTTATTAATAAAAGCAGTTAGATAAAAATAAAATAAAATTTACTGGAAATTGAATTAATAACAAAATAGCTATAAAATGGAGACAAAAATTAAATAAAGTGTTTATTTTATATTTAATAATAAATAATAATTTATTTAGTATTTAAGAATAAAATTAAATAAAGTGAAAGTCACTGCTTTGTTTCATTAGTGGCACGACTAAAAAAAAAGTTATATTTTGAATCAAACGTATTTCAAGGATATTATTGTAAACTGGGGTTACTTTCTCTACTGGGGTTGTATTATTAACTATAAGGACGTGTGGGTTGGGGCGCTCGGTTCGGAACGTCGTGGGTTCGATTCCCACCTGGGGCAGTTAAACATTCATTTTTCGACGATCCCGAAGATCTTGACACTCCCACCTAGGTTAGTACGCGGCGGTAACCTAGGTAGCCGCCAGGGGTTGGCAAAAAGGACCACTGGGCCCACTTGCCGGACTTGTTCCCCCACCAAATACCAGTACCAGTACCAGTACTATCGACTATACCGAAGCTAGAAGGGGTCAAAGTAATAACCCCAGTCTAGGGAATACGTCAAGCAAAATATAAAAATAATTTGTGTATGAAGCGCGCCTTCAACTTAAGGTCTTGTTAGAGATAGTTAATTAATTTCGATTAGTGTCTATGGATTTAAATGATGATGATGATGTGTGAAAAGATGTGGACATACTCCATGCTACCTTTTTTCTACTTTCTCCGCATTCCAATGCTTCTCTCTCCTCCTCTGTTACCTGTCTCCAGGATGCACTCCAGTCTCTATTCACTCTTTGTTTTTTCACTGAATAAGACTGAAGAAAGAAAGACTGCTTGTAGAAAATTACGGCTCTCTCATTCCTCAAGTCTCTGGTCTCATCTTCTACCCACAGAGGGTGTTAGAGGAAGTAAGTTTTGCTTTTCGCCACAAGGGGCGCTAGTAGTGTCTACTTTATGGAGCCCCCATTCACATTAACATGTTAAACTAAAGATCATGCACGTTGTGTTAAATGTAAAATGTTTTACCATGTTAAATATTATAAGTATAGGATTGTGAGCAGCCCTATTTAAAGTCATGCAAAATGTTAATTGCATAAGAGCTCCTAGCGTATTTTCTGAGCAACTTGTTTTATAACCTTTTCTTCCAAAACTTCATGTTATTGTTTAATTCTAAGCTTTTATTAAAGCAATTTATTACAACATGCCTAAAGTAAGTAAAAACTAGGAGTTGTATAAAAGTTTGGCCTTGTTGATCTTCTGACCTGTGAGGAAGAAAGTCAAGATGAGCTAATTAAGAACTGTCATTGCATTATTATTATTGTCATGTATTGCTTTATTAGTTTTAAAAACATCCAAAACAACATTAAAACACAAACTACGAGCAAGTAACCTAACACGACAACAAACAAAATGGTGACCAGCTTAGCTGGTCTGTTGCGTTACGTCATTCTCCATTTAACAGACCTATTAACAGAGTCTCAACCATGTTACATGTTATATCATTTTAACATGGTAAAAAAATCTAAAAAAATAAAAAAGATATATTTCTTCATTTAACGTGTTAAACTAAAGATCATGAATACCCCTATTATAAACAGTTATGAAATAATTCTCGTGTATAGTCCTCGTTTGTCACATGCGTTTGCTAAAAAACGCGTAGTGTATACATAGCTTATGACTAACGCATCCATTCACCTGCCTAATATTACGGGACATGAGAAATATAGCAAATACCGAGGGAGTACGTTTTCTTTATAAAAAAACACTTAGTCATTGTTGTAACGGCTTTTTTAATTCTTAGTTTGACCACCATTAGCGCTGTATCCATTAGGCGTTCGATCTACCAGGGAACAGTTCGTTTTTATTCTTATTTTGTTTTCTTTCCCCTTTCTTTATTTTACTCTTTCCCCTTATTTTCTCCACTTTTATCCATTTTCCTTACCCGCGTTATAAGTTTTGTACACTATACTTATAATTTGCCTCTTTATCATCTATTATTGTTACATATATTTTCTTCCTCTCATTTTCATTTTCTTTTCATATTTAAATTTTAAATTAATAATAACTAATATGTTAATACTTCTTTGCATTATATAACTTTATTTTTATTTCATTTCCTTAAGTATGTTATTGTACCCACTTTTTCAATTACCTATGTATACATTTTATTTCCCGCTTCTCTCATCACTTCACATTATTAATTCTATTTTGTAAAATTATTCATTTTATGTGTAAAATTATTCTGTTTATACTTTCTTTTTATTTTTCTATACTTACTGTGGTTGTTATCTTGTTTAGTTTTTAGCCCTGAAGAAGGCTAGAAACTCTAGCCGAAACGTCGGCACATTAAAATAAGTTAATCGTACTTATTTGTGTTTTTCATTGACCGCACCCCCAACCATCTCCTCATTCATCATCCACGGTCAACTATCTCTCATAATTATAAATACCGAGGGAGTATATTACGATGCTAGACGTCGCGTGGTAATAATTGGTAATTATAAATAATCAAATACAAAAATAAAAAAAAAATGCGCCTCATATGGAGACATAGATATTTAAAAAAACAAGATACGATAAAATTTGATCGGCTGATCACGTATCATTCTCAAGAGACATGTAAGACTTTTATTTTTATTAGAACTAAATAATTAGATAAAGATAATAGTTGAACTATACGAGCCAATTAATAATGGTTAACATTTCTGCGCCTCAATATTTCGCAGTATCTTCTTCATTACATGACCTCGTGATAGTTTAAAAAAAAAAAAAAAAAGTATTTATAACAAATATATTACGTATTAAATAACAATAAAAATGTCTGAAAACAGCAGCTGAATCCTGGAAATGATGGATTCCTGCTATCTCTAATACAAGTCAACACAAATTTTGTATCTGAATTCTAAGGGCTAAAGACTAAATCGATACACAGGTTTTATTTCTTATGATATTCCAAGATTTGTTTTAGAACAATTTGAGCTTAAATAATGAAAAAATACTACACTAAATATGTTTAGTCAGCGTGTTTTTGAACATGCAACGTTTTTTTTAACGAACATCTGAACCAATGTCTGTCCATCTCTCAAATTATGACCCGTAGATCCCAACAAAAAAGTCGAAGCCCACCTAATACATGTATGTAGGTATGAAACAGCTAGACCGACAAGTACAATTCCAAAAGTAATAGAAATTTACGAATACCTGAATTAAAACATAAGATATATTTTTCAGTGGAGCAACGTAATTTCTAGATAGTCTTAATAATATTACACTTTTATATATGGATGAGTATGAGTTAAGTATTGGCGAAAGCAAACTGTCAAAAAAGAGAAGAAGGAATAAGATCTAACTCGCTTGAACTGCTGTAAAACACTGACTTTATTGTGTTCGTTACATCTGTTATATACCCTCGATCAGCTGATCTCCTCAGTCAGCTGACATCGAAATAACAGCTGACTCATACCGTAACTTATGATATCGCTTATATTTCTAGTTAATTACTGAAAAGAAGAAAACTTACCTAATGTGAGAGCTCTCGCAGGGGTAAAATAACATATTTATATTTTATTTATTGTCCACTTCGACGTTTAACACACCTTCAATCCAATCTTCCAATCAGTCACCCCATGCGATGTGGCAGGGCAGGAAAGGCTCCAAATATTTCTAGTAGAATTCTAATGTCGTCTAAATACTAATAAGTATTTATTAAATAAATCAAAATTGTTTTCTTGTATAGTCTCAACACTTTTTATTACAACAATAGTCCAACGTTTCGGCCATTTCAGCCACCCCCAAGGACAATCTAAACATTTAACAGCTTATATTGTATATTCATTTGTAACATTTATAACAACAACATTATCACTAATAATATAACATACCTTCAATATAAATTCTCACCTCACATCAAAATTTAAAAATTGTTTTCCAGGCTATTCTACCCAGACCATTAATTATAAGTCAAACACACCCTATGAAAGGTCAATTATTAGAGAGTCATATTTATTATTAATAAGTTACCTATTTTCTAAAAATTCATAAATATTTAAAACTTTTAATTTTCAATTAATCCACATTATCACTATCATATAAACAAACTATTTATAACCTTCCACTCACTCAGGTCAGCCTTGTTTTTAATTTAATTTAAATTGCATTTTGGTCTCATTTTGTATTTATTCCAATTATAAAAATTCATATTCATATCAGATAAGTATTTCACCGTATACCTTCAAGTACCATTGCTAGAAAAAGGTAATATCCAATCTGAGTTAAGTAACCATATGCAATGCAACCTATCAATTGATTGTTTCTAGAGGGATACGAAAAAGAAACAAAAAAAAAAAACATTTAACACAAAAACTATTGAAGCCGACCACTTATACATTTAACTAAATTGGGCCTTTCCAAACGTGTCAAGTAATATAAGTCTTGCCCGTCAACTTAACCTAAAAATTAACCAAATTCTAAGCTACTTGTTTACTTACAAACTAAATTCTAACTTACAACTTGTTACTAAATTCTCTTTTTACATATGCTTAGTCGCTTAAAATTAATAAAATTTAGTCTTAATAATAAAGATTCATTTGACGGGAAGAGTTGTGAACAATTCTTCCATTTACCTGACTAAGCTTTTTTCAAGTTACCTTATTTATCCATTACGTTTTGGCCAATCGCCATATCATGAGTCATACACCAATTCACAATAACTAATTTCACATTATTCATATGAGATAATTATTGCTCACCAGCTTAATTAATTACCTTACCATAACCATTTTCTATAATTTCGAACTTGCTACACAAGCTATTCTCCTTATTTAGTACACTTAATAAAATCACAACAATAATTATTGATGAATACTATTATTAAAATTTTTAATAACACGTTTAAAAAAAAAACCTAAAACAAAACACAATTGTACCTTGATTCTATTGAGGTTATACTGATAATGTTGATAACAAATGGATTACCTCCATGCCTAATTTTCTACCTCTATTCATTACTAAAAAGAAATTTCTATCAAATTCTTTATTTAACTATTGTGACAATTCAGCATTCTTAAATTACTATTATGCAACATAATACTATGCAGATGTTTCATTATTTTATGTCTAATTTGATGGCACATACCTATTGTCATGAGTAAAGAAACATTGAATCCTAAACCTTCCAATCCTACATCACCACCCTTGAAGAATGGTGCCAAAACTGGAGGATTAAAATAAATTCCATCAAATCACATTTACCCTTCGTCGTAAACCCATGACTTTCTGCCCCACAGTATCCTTTAATGATATCCCGCTAATTCCTGTAGGAGAGATCTGTTACCTAAGATTTCACCTGGACAAACGACGGACATAAAATCCTCACACAAGTCTGAAACGACAGGAAACTGCACAACGATTCCGACTGGTACAGCACTTACAGGACAAACGGTCTAAACTTCCAATCCATTACAAAAGACTGATCTACATGACTATTATAAGGCCTATCTCGACATACGGAGTTGAGCTTTGGGGCTCCACTAAACCATCAAATTCCTCCAGAATCCAATCCTTACAGTCCAGAATCCTTCGTAAAATCCTTAATGCTCCTTACTTCGTCACAAATCAAGTCATTTATCAGGACCTCTATGTCCCATATGTTAGTCAGAACCAAATACCGATCCTTCCATGATAAACTTCCCAACTCGCTTCTAACCTAGCTTCTCCTTCTTTATACAGATATAAATAACAAAAAATAAATTATAAAAAAAAATACATAACAGATACATGTAGATCGGTCTTTTTTAAAGGATTGAAAGTTTATACCGTTTGTTCAGTAAGATCTATTCGACAGGGGTAAGAGCAACATTATTAAAGGAAACTGTAGAGCAGTCGGTCGCTTAAAATTAAGTTAATATTTAATTATCTACTTAATAACTTAATAAGTGTAAAGCAGCAAGATTTAGAGTCACTATTGGCATGTAGTTTCATACTTTCATACTGTTGAAATATTGCATGTACTAGAGATATTGTTAGTGGGCCTTTAGAGTCCCGTACACAATCGATAGTGACAGTTGCTAAATATGATAATATCGATGCGACAGAGAGGACTAGACATAGATTACAGCTTGACCCTGACTGACCCCAGCTGATGGAAATTGCCAGAGATGCGACGCCCTGACCTAGTCGACCTCTACTCGATATTAATTGCCCTCGAGAGCGAACTAAATCGTAATATCTTCGCACGCCCTCTGCAGGACCCGCCGCTATTCGGGCCAAGTACACAAGGTTCCGATCCAGTGCAAATTGCAGGCTACGGGACCTTGTCGTATCAAAAGGTCCCTAACGTTTTGCAATATCCTTCTCCCATTCATGAAAACACTAATTTGATACTTCTATAAAAGGCTGACTGATATATTGCAATTAGCTGCACTTAGACAGGTTTCCATACAACGATTTTTAGTTACGAAAGAGCACCAAACGTAAGGCATTGATATCTATATAATATGACCGATCTTATCTTTACTTAATGTTCATCTACAGCACACTTCACCGACAGCTAAACTATACTTCAAAAATGGTATTAAATTGAAGGTATGTTTATTATTGGAGGCTCTAAAGCAAATAATAGTCCGTGAGCCCAAGGGAAGAAAAAAGGCAGTTAGAGTTCACCCCAATTTTTTATTACTTTGATGAAAACTATATATAATTACTAGTCAAAATTGATGAGTCTGCTAAGTATAGGTAGGGGGAATAAAAAACGGCGGCTGTTCCAGAACGTTAAAAAAACATTAATTTTTAATTGGGAGCACTACATTTTTAAAACTACCAACAACACAAGAAAACTTAAGAGAACATCATTTAAAGTAGAGTAAATTTCCTAAAATATGAGCCCAAATAGAGCTAATTACGTTCAATAGTTCTTAAAAATCCTACAACACCTACGAAGAAAAATGTTTATAAACTTCTTTATAGTACATTAAACTATATTTTATTTGTACTGGAAGAAGATAGTTGACCGAATTAAGTATATTGTAGGAGTATGGTCCGGGTGGCGGTCGATAAAGGTATCAAAATAGTAAAAGAAAACTATTTATTGTTAACCAAGGTTTCGCCTCATTTTACAGACTGACAACTTAGTTGGCATCAGAACGTCATTCTTATCAGCCCTCACGAAGCCCTGCAAACCTTGGTTAAAAATAAATAGTTTTTTGTTACTATTTTAATGCCTTTATTGACCGCCACCTAGACTATCTTCCTCCTATCTTTTATTTGATAGTTGGCAGACATCTGTACGTTTAATGGCTTCTGAAATATAGTTTTTCATGAATCAAAACGTTTGTTGGAACAACTAGAAATCATTATGGAGAGGAAAGTCAGGTACGATCTAAATAAAATAAAATAGTTAATAACTTCTTCATAATTAGAAATAATATGGTCAATTATTTATATATTTAACTACAAATCATCATCTTGCTAATTTATTTTGTCAAATATATGAAAACTCCTTCCAACTCCTACGAAACGTCGTAAACAACTTTGGGTCACATTATGTTATCTTTAATTCAAATGCTAATATACATCTATATGTCTAATAATTCCTGAGACATAGAAATCCAAAAAAAAAAATTACGAACTACTGATTTTTCAGTACATTTTTTATCAAATGTTCCTTTTTAAAAAGCAAAACGTCGGGTAAATAGATGGTTAAACTAGTTTAAATTTGAATGCTAATAGACATCTACACGTCTAATTGTTCCAGAGATATAGATTTCCCAAAATAAAATCACAAAATGCTGATCTCTAGTTGTTCGGGCAAATTCATTATTCGTGTACAAATATCATAAAAACTACTACTCCCACAAAGAAAAACGTCATGAACCACTTTATAGTACATTAAATTAGCTTTAATTTGAGTTCTAATAGACATTTGTACATCTAATAGTTTTTGAGATATAGATTTCCCAAAATGCTGATTTAATGTAGAGTTCCCAAAATTCAAATGTAGATTCAATTCAAATGTAGATTTCTCAAAATTCACAAAATGCTGATTTCTAGTTGTTCGAAAATTCATATTCGAAATGTCATGAAAACTACTATTCCTACGCAGATAAAGGTCTAAACTACTTCATAGTACATTAAACTAGCTTTAATTTGAGTTCTAACTGACATTTGCACGTCTAATGGTTTTTGAGATATAGATTTCCCAAAATAAATTAACAAAATGCTGATTTCTCGTTGTTCGGAAAAATTCATATTCATGTACAAATATCATAAAAACTACTACTCACACAAAGATAAATGTCGTAAACTACTTTGTAGTACATTAAATTAACTTTAATTTGAGTGCTAATAGACATTTGTACGTCTAATGGTTTTTGACATATAGATTTCCCAAAATAAATTGACAAAATGTTGATTTCTAGTTGTTCGGAAAATTCATATTCATGTGCAAATGTCATGAAAACTACTATTCCTACGCAGATAAAGGTCTAAACTACTTCATAGTACATTAAACTAGCTTTAATTTGAGTGCTAATAGACATCTGTACGTCTGTTTCTGAGATAGATATTTCTCATTATAAATTCACTAGCTGGTGATTTTTCAGTGCATTCGTTATGAAAGGTAGCAATTTAAAAAGCTGTATCTCGGGAACTATTGAACGTAGATAGCTCTATTAGAAGAGAATCAAGATGAGCCAATTGAGAACTGTCATTGCATTATTATTATTGTCAGCCATTGCTTTATTAGTTTTAAAAACATCCAAAATAATACTAACACTATCAAAACACAAACTACGAGCAAGTAACCTAACACGGCAACAAACAAAATGGTGATGAGCTCAGCTGATCTGTTGCGTGACGTCATTCTCTATTTACCAGACCTATTAGCAATCATGATATATGTTATATCGTTTTAACATGGTAAAAGAAGGAAATATTTCTCCATTTAACATGAGTTTTTCTATTTAACACGCTTTAACATGTTAAACTAAAGATCATGAATACCCCTGCTAAAAGAAGGAAATATTTCTCCATTTAACACACTTGAACATGAAGAAACTAAAGATCTTGAATATCCCTATTACAAATTAAACGATAAAGTTGATCATTGAAGAATTTTGGTGTTTTATAGCATTTAGAGTTTTTATTGCAGTTTTTTACAGCACGAAAATCCGGCCCCTAATTATAAAATTATTGGATACATAGTAAGTGAAAAAAATAAACCAATAGAAGAAATCGATTCGTAAAAAAATTAACATTTATGAAATATCTGCAGCGTTCCCAGTACTGAACCTTTCTTACTTCACTTCTTGAAAAGCAATAATAATGAAAAGTATTTAACAAATCCACAGGTCAATTAAAAAATAAATAATCGAATCAGAAATAGTTCTTGGCAGATCACCATGCTAACAAGTTGCGCCAAGGTTGTCTTTTAATGTAATTTTAGTTCAAAAGGCATTGAAGCCACGCGTGTCATAGGTTGTGTACTATTGTTATATTGCTATAGGGAGGGATGTTTACTCAGCTGACGCATAACTAATGCGTCATATCAGCGTTGGCGTAATCTGACACTACAATTATAGCATCACGCTATAAGGTCTGCAGTTTCAAAACTTGCTCCATCCAAATTTTGAAAATTTTCATAAAAGCTATAAAACTTCCCATTGACATACCTTTTTCAAAAAAAAAATATTTGTTCTTTGTATCTAAATAACTTACGTCCATGATTATTTCACTGTAGTTTCACTAATTCAGTGATTTTATGTTGCTGGGAATTTAGAGTATTTTGGATGAAGCTAGTTTTGAACCAAACTGGGGGATTAACCACCATTTTCAATGCAGTACAATGAATAATAATAGGGGTATTCATGATCTTTAGTTTAACATGCTAAAGCGTATTAAATCGAAAAACGTATGTTAAATAGAGAAATATTTCCCATATTTTACCAAGTTACTTTTACCAACGATATGACATGTAACATGGCTGAGTCTGTTACTAGATCTGTTAAATGGAGAATGACGTCACGAAACAGACCAGCTGAGCTTTCTCGAATTTTTTGTTTTTTCTTTTGTCTTGTGTTTTGGAATTTTTTAAAATTTTATCAGTAGTCAAACATTTACACTTCTACTTTTCACTTATTTTAGGCATGTTGTAATAAATTACTGTAATCAAAACTTAGAAGTAAACAATAGCATGAAGTTTTGGAAGGAAAGGTTACTAAATAAGTTGCTCAGAAAATCCGTTAGGAGCTCTTATGCATTCATCATTTAACATGACTTTAAATAGGGCTGCTCACGATGATATACTTATAACATTTAACATGGTAAAACATTTTACATTTAACACAATATCATGAATACCCCTAATATTGGAAGAAAAGAGAGATACAGTTTAATTAGTATAAAAAAAACGATACCAATTTTTTTTTTTTTGTGAAAATTCAAGAGAAAAGGTGAACAAACAATGGAAGTAGAAACGCATCACTTTGAACGCAATTTTCACGGTATGGATGCGACATCGTCAACAAAACATTGATGTTCAATATTAATTAAAGTATCGATGCTTACAAAACATCGAGTTTTTTGAACATCCATTTCAGTAACATAAGGTCCGTTCCAACAACGACTTGTGACTATCCAGAACTTCACTGAGCATGCGCAGTATAGGGCTTAGGAGAGAAAAACCAGTACTACGCATGCTCTGTACAGTTCCGAACAGTCACAAGTGGTTTTTGGAACTAGGGATGCGATATCGGAAGCAAAGCATCGATGTTCAATATTAAAGTATTGATGCATACAAAACATCGATACCTACAAAACCGCCAAAAATACATCGATATTTTTGAACATCCATTTCAGTAACATATAGTCCTTTCCACAACAACGACTTCTGACTATCGAGAACAGCACGGAGCATGCGCAGTATAGGATTTAGGAGGGAAAAACACGTACTACGCATGCTTTGTACAGTTCCACTCAGTCAGAAGTGGTTTTTGGAACTAGGGATGCGACATCCACAACAAAACATCGATATTTTAAAATATCAATGTTCAATATTAAAATATGGGTTCTTACAAAACAATACCATATATATAAACAAACAATAAATCGAAGTTTTTGAACATCCATTTCAGTAGCATAAGGTCTGTTCTAACAACGACTTCTGATAATCCAGAACTGCACGGCACATGGGCAGTATTGGCTCTGGAAGGGAAAAACACGTACCACCCATGCTCGGGACAGTCAGAAGCGGTTGTTGGAACAGACTTTTAATTTATCTTTATCCCGTTATTAGCGTGAAGGTAGAAAGTACTTTCTCATCCCACCACATTGTTGATAGGAATCCGTTTATACAGTTAATTCTTTTTTTTTATTAAGTTACTTTTGTATTTAAAAAAAATGAAAACTTGAGACAAACGTAATACATCGACTTCAAACATCGATGTCAATGTCGCATCCCTAATGCAAACGCATCGTTTTGAACGCAATTTTCACTGGAAAAAAACTGGTCTTGCTCTATACTGCTTGGTGATTTGATGCAGTGCATCGATAACTAGTGGAAAATAAAAAAAAAATCATTTAAACAAAATGCGGATGGGACTGGTTTAGAAGCTACAGGCCTCGTAAACAATACACAAAAACACCTATGATAAACAGAGATTTTTGAAAAGTTAACTGTTAGCAGTTTCTTTGTCCTAACTTATATTTATGAGTCATTTTCAAATTTTGGTGGTAATTTTCAAATTACAGAGCTCTATAGTAATGATAAACCATCTGAATGTAAATTAGTATGTTTTTCAGTTATAATTCTTGAGGCCAACATATCCTTATTTCCATGCCTTATCATTAATTGGTTGTTTTATCACTCAGATGTTTTAAAAAGCTGAGGGTGAGACCTTACTAGTTAATGTTACAATTGTTAAGTTAGTTTTTAATTAAATTGTAAAAGAAATACAACAATCACTATAACAATTTTTAACACTGTCGCCATGTTTTAGGTCTCTAGACTATTTTTGAAACTCCCAACAATTTATTCTCAAAAAGGCAAATTTTCTGTTGAAAGGTAGATCAGGACATAGCAAAAGGAATAATAAAACAAATCTTCAGTGGGTTTCAGGATGTGAAAAAGAATGGAAAGTGCAGGAGTATTTTTGTTGGTGGTATTTCCCTATAGCTCAATAAAATCAATACTGATAAGACTTATGGTTTGTTATTGCATAGTTTCATAGTATTTTATAACCTCATTACATATATCCTTATCTCCTTTTTTTTTTTTAAACTTCATTTGAGAGTGCACAGATAAAAAATGATTGATCGCTTGCTAGCCTCAATTTAAATTCTTATAGGACTAAGAATTCAAGTCTTGGGTTTGCCACTTGCCACAAATCCAAGCCTTGTACAAACGCTTGGTAAACAACGGAAACAACAAACATTCATTAACATGCTTGTCTTGTATCTTTCAAATTAAAAGCTTCTGTTAGTTCATTTAGATCATGATTAAAAAATTTAACAATGTTTGTTTATATAAGGGGTATTCATGATGTTGTGTTAAATGTTAAATGTTATAACTAGGGGTATTCATGATGTTGTGTTAAATGTTATATGTTTTACCATGTTAAATGTTATAACTATAGGATTGTGAGCAGCCCTATTTGAAGTCATGTTAAACGTTAAATGCATAAGAGTCCCTAGCGGATTTTCTCAGCAACTTGTTGTATAAGCCTTTATGTTTATAACCTTCCTTCCAGACCCTCATGTTATTGTTTACTTCAGTTTTGATTTAAGTAATTAATTACAACATGCCTAGAGTGAGTGAAAAGTGGAATTTGTGTGAAAGTTTAGCTTATGAGTGTCTTATTGATCTTCAAACTTGTGAAGAAGAGAATGAAGATGAGCTAATTGACAACTGTATTGAAAGTCACAACAACTAATATGGCGGCGATCTCAACTGGTCTATTGTGTGACGTCATTCTCGATTTAACTGACCAAGTAACAGACTCTCAGCCATGTTAAATGTTATTTCGTTTTACCACGGCAAAAGAAGGTAATTTTTTTCGATTTAACATGAGTTTTTCTATTTAACACGCTTTAACATAGATCATGAATACCCTTATAATATGTTACAAATAAAATTTGATAATGGCATTTTATATTACACTTTATCTTGGGTTTTATTTTCATTACAGATGTGATAATACTAGAAAAGTGGGAATTTTTCAAGTTCTTTTAATAAGAATAAGATTTTGTTAAGTCTTCTGCATATTTATGTTGAAAATGGTTTATGAACAAAACATTAAGACTTAATAGTTCTTTTTTTGTTTACCCCATGTTATCCTATAGATAACCGACATTTTCTAACCAAATCCAGAGGGCTGAATCTCCAAACAGTAGAAAATGCAACTAAATAAAAGGGCTGAACATAATTGTAGATTTTAAGGTTACCGAGGTAACGCCTCAACTCACTCAGCCACATTGGCCTTGCTAATCTGAAACCTATGATGAGTAAAGATGATAAATGAATGGGATAATGTTTTGTATAACTGAAATAACAAATAAGTAATTGCAAAATTAAATTTTCATCACTCCCTCATATTATCAGGAGAAGTGTTCAATGTGAGGAAATACAATTATCTACTGGTAGTACTATAGCTATATAACCTGGGCTTATCTAATAAACCTCCACCTCTCTCCCTTATCCCAGGCAAATATTCCCATCTTCTTAAAAATCTCCTCCATTCATCCAGCCACCTCAAGTGGGATCTTCTTGTAAGCATTTAGAGACTGGTTCCCTGGAGATACGTCCTATATTATTTCAGCCTACAGCCTTAGATCATGCGGAAAACACATCTCTCCCATGGCAACAGTTTGCTTTCTAAGGCCTTAGATATCACCCAGGTCTTAAAACCTTTTGAGGTTTCCTGAACCCAAATAAAGTTCCAAAAATAGTGTTTATCAACAGCCTAGCTCAAAAACAATGGATCATACAAAACTAAAATTACATATTAAAGGCAGGTATATGTTTGGAAAGTTAAAGCGACTTTTTCCATAGAATCGACCAACAGGAAGTACATCTTCAGATCTATTTTCTGTTGCCTTATTTACATGACTTTTGATCAGGTGACACAGAAGATGAAGGACATATTATTTCAGTTAATTTTTAGAGGAAGAGTGAAATATATTGTATATAATGTTATTAGAAAAATAAATTTAACTTACTCCTGGTTCCAGTGCCTGATAATTAAAAAAATGATAAATTATATGTTTTGTTTTTTCCAATTCTAGGCACCATATAGCAAAAGAAATATAATACTGAAACCATTCTAATGGTGAAAACACAAAACATCTGAAAAGCTGACTCGATAGTTTGAAAACAAAAAAGATTAAGAAGGCTTATGCATGATCCCAACTTTTATCATGATAGCAATTTTATATATATAGTATACAGCTTTTTTTAATAGAAATAATGAGTAAAAGTTTTTAGGCAAATTAAAAAAAGAATATTTAGGCACCACCATTTTATTCAAAAGAGGACAAAATCATATGAATTTTAGAAAAAAAAACAAAAAAAAAAAACAACATAAGAACTGGCTTCTCTAACAGTACCTTAAACAGAAAATGAAATTTACAACTTGTATATTCACATGCCAAACTGTAAATAAAAATAATAATAGATATATGAAATTAAGAATATAAAGAAACAAGGTACTCGAAAATAACTTACATTATATTTCAATTTCATTACATCTTTCCGACTATGGATTAATAAAAATAAAAAATAATACTGTTGAGTTTCATAAACATTTAAATTTCTTCAGTTTAAAATATAATTACAATTCCTTAAATCCATTAATACAAAAATTATCCATAACATACAAAGTATCCACCATAATTCTAAATTACACAATAAAACTTAAATATTATTGTAAAAGGAACAAATAATCTAGACATTTATTTGTTACTTATTACAGAACCATATAATATTAACTTCAATGACATATGCAACAAAAAACAAGCCCCACTTATATTGCAAAAGATTGTCAAAAACTTTTTTTTTTTTAAACATTTTTCTTAAATAAAGAATAAATGATACATCCTAGATCATAAAAACTGACAGACCTAAGACTAAGTCAAATAAAAAAAAATTAACTAAATTACGATCTTTCATTATAGCCTGGTTTGAAATAACTATAAAATTAAATTCAAAAAGATACAAAAATACATTTACAATGAAAATTTTTAACAGGCCATACAATGTGCAATAAAAAATAAAGTATAACATTTCCAAAACTGAATACACTAAAATATATAACAAACACACTTGCATAATATCCATCACTAAGTACACTAAACAATGTGTATAAGCGATCAATACAAACAGTACTTATCAATAAAAAAAAAAAATATATTGCATACATTAGAAAAATATCATAAAAATACAATTAGGGGTAGTGAAGATTATTCCATACGTGATTTGAAGATTGGAAAAAAGTTTACATAGAAGTCGGAGACCAGAAGTTCATTTCCCGGAGTTCAGACGGCTTTGCCCTGAGCGAACGTGCATGCTGGACCAGAGATGTTTCATGATCGTTCAAGTTTCTTCGATGGGTGTGAGACAAATCGTCGGAAGAGCCGTCTATCGAACCTGCTTGAGGCGGTGTCGCAGGACCAGACATTTTATCAGTTGAACCTGTAATTAAAAGAAACAATGTGCCTCCATTAGCAAACATAACATTTGACTTAGTTTTATTTTAAAATACAAATATTTTAACATTAGTACACAACAAAGAATTTACAATTATATATATATATATATATAATAAGTCAACTAGGTATCAAAATCAGATTTACATTATACTATAGAGACAAGACCAACTTTGTTCCTTGATGACTAAAACATGTGCCTGAATTTTTTTAATCTGAGAACATAAATATTTTTTATTCTTTGCATGAGTTAAAAGCTTCCTTACCTCTGATAGTCAGGAAGCAAATTTATAAGTTTTTTTTTTTGTGGAAAATAATTTAAATATTGATGCATATAGATGCCATATGGAACTTAATGTTTCTGACAAAAGCCTGACAGTTTACAATCCTCAGAATCCTCTAATCTATTTTGCTTTATATAGAATAATTAATTTAAATACAGATGAAACTTCTATATAACGGACACTCAAGGAGAAGATGATTTTATCCATTATACAGAGTTGTCTGTTAGGAATGGATTAATATAAGAAGAATACCAAAAGTGAAATTAAACTATATCACCTCATAAATCAGGAAAAAAAAAAAAAAAAGAAACATAATAAGATATTATACTATTTAAAAAAATAATCGACAAATTTCGTCACAAACATCATTTAATAGGATACAAATTTGAAAATTAGTGGACGGTGTGACAAACTTAAAAAGATCACACTGTAGTAATTTTTGACAATGGACCAGATTAGAAGAAGTTTGGCGTGTCGTCTCAGAGAAAAGTCACAGATGGCCAACAGCCAACAGAATAACTAGATATTTCTTTAAAAATTAAATTAAAATCCTATGAAGGGTATGGGATCCAGTACTTTGTGAGGAAGTACTGTTTCTTGAACAATGGTTGTGCAAGGAGATTTGTTCATGATCACACTCAACTCCTACCTTATGTTTTTCTCTAAGGGTATCTATTTTATAAAGCCAGGGAGGATCCCAAACCAATATAATAATATATAAAGCCGGATTCAAACCTGGGTCTCAGGGAGTAAGTAGCAGAGCGCCTAACTCACCGAGAAGGTGTCTATTCTGGATTACATCCATATTTTATGAATTGTGTCTGTTATAGAGAAACGGAAAGGATTGGGGAATAAAATTAGTGTCCACATCAGGAGGGGTTCAAATGAATTAAATTTGTACCTTGTTTGCTGGGAGATTAATATAATTGTCCGTTAAAAGAGGGTTCTGTTATAGAGGGGTGTCCGTCATAAGAAGTTGCCCTATAGTAGTTTTTAGAAAGTATTCTCAATTGTAAGAGGATTTTAAAAATATTTTTAAAAAAAGCCTTCACATATACTTATTTTCATAGATATTATTAAGGTTAGAAACAAATTATTTCTTTTTAGTTGCCACCAGGCTATGTATAAATAGTAGATATATATACATATGTCAACAATTGATTGAAGAGAATTTTTGAAAATATATTTTGTAATAAGAAATAACTGAACTAGAAATACCTTATAACTATACGACAACTAATCAATAGTTTTCTTCAAGTGGAATAGACGATGAGATTAATCGATTTAAAAAATGTATAACAATGGTGCCTTGATTGTTAAATTAGATCATTTATCACTTCAATAAAATTAATGAAAACTGGTATTATTTCATTTAGATAAACATAAACATTTTTCCATCCAGGGGAAACGGTAGCAGTGTGGTAACGTGCCAGTCTACCAACCTATAGGTTGTCAAATCGAATCCACCCGTGCTTTTTTTAAGCAGAAAACTCACTAACAACCTCCCCCAGGCATTTGTGAGGCCCGTTAGCCAATGGGTGGCACTCACAAAAAATAGGCGTGGGAGTGACGAACCCACCCTTTATAGAAAACCACGTCAAGAAACGCGTGATGTATTAGGAAATACATCGTGCAAGGATTTAGGCCTCCATGGTCTGTTGACCATTAAATAATAATAATAAAATAAACATAAACATTTATAAAATGAAACAAACTACATTTTAAAAACAAATTATCAAGAGATCATAAAATTTATCAACTGTTATCAGTATAACATCTCCACAGAAGGAAAACCCGAGTGATTTATTTCTCTCTATAGTTCTATAAAGCCAGATAATAACATTTAATGAGATAATGATATATAAGCAATTATAACAATAATTTCACTTATATGTGATCAGTATACCTTGTGACAATTCTCGCTTCTTTTCTCCTCCTCCAGAGAGCATTAAAAATAAGAAAATATATAAAAAAAAAATTGTTTTTTAAAATAGAAATTTGGTTTGATTATCATGATATAAGCTGGACAAGTAAGTATAACTATTTAAACTTAAGGGGTATTCATGATGTTATGTTAAATGTAAAAAGTTTTAACACGCTAAATAATAAAAGTACAGCATTGTGAGAAGTCCATGTAATATCTTAAATGCAGAATATTTTCCAAAATCAGAATTATCAATAAACTATTAAGATGGAGCAGATTTTCTGAGCACCTTGTTATGCATCCTTTTAATCTTTACGAGATCATAAAATCTTTCCTCCCCCTCACTTGTTCCTAGTTCCTTCTTCTAGTGCTCCCCCCCCCCATTACTTTATTATTATCCAATACCTCATTAGATTTCAAAAAAGTCCAAAACAAAACCAAATATGACCTACGAGTAACTAAGCTATCAAAACGACAACAGACAAAATGGTGTGGACATCAGCTGGTCTGTTGCGTGATGTCATTCTACATTTAGCAGACCTAGTAACAGATTCTCAACCATGTTGAATGTCATATCGTTTTAACGTGCTAAAAGATGGAAATATTTCTCCATTTAACACAACTTTTTATACTTAATATGTCAAACCAAACATCATGAATACCACTTTTATAATAATAAGTTAAAATTAAATAAGTAAAAATATAATAATTCTTTATGTGCATTTATATATGAAGTATAACTTTTAATATATAAGTGGAATACACACAAAATGACCAAGTCATATATTTCAAATAATCTCAGATTAAACTTTGAACCTTCAAATATCTATTATTAAATGGTTACAAAATGGTTCACAGGGAACATAATGATATCACAATAACCTCTTTATTGGGGTTATCATTCTGAAGAAATAAGATGTCAACTATTGATAAGAACAATCTACACTGACCTTTGTACTTAGGTTATTAGAAACAGAATGATTGTGAATAGCATACTCTTTGTTTTAAATAGTTTCAAGGATAGCCAGGTCAAATTTAGAAATATATATATATATATAACAAAAAATAACTAAAAAAAAATCTTTCTGAAAAAAATATTTTAAAAACTAATAATATTAAGAAACCAAGCTAAAAGATTTATCAGTAATTTGAATATATGGCATATTACTAATAAATTATAAAAAACAAATCCATGAAATGTCTCCATATTTTATCAAAAAATCAAAATTATCTAGACCTACGTTTGCTAATTTTTTGTTCCAGACTTTGTTCCCGGTAGGAGGTGTTTCTTATGGATCTAATGTTTCAACTTTGTAAAATTGAAACATTATAAAAATTAAACATACTTAAAGAACGATAAAAAGATGGAAAAAATAAAAAAAATTAATAAATCAGGTACACAATGTAGAAATTTTTATAATGTGACATTAAAAAAAAAAAATATGATGTGACTATTTTTATTAATACGATTATAATTAATTGTGCTTCACTAGTCATACGTATGCTGTGCATAAGGTAGTCCAATGAACTTGGGCGGCGCAACATGTTTTTCTAATGATGTGTTTTTCTCTCTAGGAGGGGATGAGGAGCTAGAAAGGGGAGTGCGCAAGCTCCTTTCCTATAGCCACCTCACTTTAGACATACTATAACACTTCTATTTAGCGATGAATTCATCATAATTAGCAACATGAAATTATAAAATATTAATGAATAACCCAATTAAAACAATATTAATTGTTCAAAATATAAGTTTGAAAGTTCCACTATTTTCATCGTAAGCTAAGGCACTACCATCCACTAAAGTAAAGCAAAAAAAAAAAATTAAAAAATTAAATTAAACATTATAAAATACGTACCAAAAAGAATGTTGGTGAAATATGGATTCTTTCTCAAGAGCTTCGGCGAAGAGAGCGGGCTGGCAGGGAGGGACTTGCTGTTCCTCCTAGCCCGTTGGCTTCTCGGTACGGAAAGCTCGTCTTTTGTACCGTTCCGTTCTAGCATGCAAAAATTATCTACTTTTAATATGTGAAAGCAAAGCCAAAAAAAAAAAAAATTAAAAAGCATCTTGGAAGTAATTATAAGATTTTTTTGATATTCCAAATTATAGCTTCCTGTTCTATATTGAATACAGTTTCAACTAATAACTAAAAGAGTTAGTAAAATTAGAAGTTATAATATTATACAGGTATTACAAAATAAAAAAAGTAAACTCTTAGTATAAGATGAAATTTATAAGTAAAAATCATGGTATATTGAACAATTCGGTTACAATTCCAACTAAATAGTTAAATTAAATAATTAAACAGTATAGTCAACTATAGTTATTAAATAGTTAATTATGCTAACTATTGAACTAAATAGGTAAAATTACAAATATAAAGAGATAAGAAAATACTAGAAAAAAAATGTATTAGTAAATAGATTAAAAAAAAAAATGAGTTCATGCTCATAACATCAAAATAAAGAAGAAAAATTTTCACAATTTCAAATTTTTCGAACAGTAATAGAAAAATGGTGCTTATTCCAAAAAAATTGTTGAATAGTAATTGATAAATGGTACCCATTCAAAAAATAATCCAAGTAAAGCAGAACAATTTGTCAAATATTTAGATAATTAAACCATAACATACAAAAAAATTAATGTTACTAACTATAGTAGAACAACTTGACTGGGTATCCAGATTAACTGGTTAAGTGGTTCTCTCTCCAGATTAACCGGTGGTTAAAATAAATTGCAAAAAAAAAGAATAAGTTTGGCAAAACAAAACTAACTAACTGACTTTGTTTGTGGCTACTACTACTAAAACCAAAAAGATTGTTTGTTTCACACTTAAATAACGTCACCTATCTAGAGATTTTTTTAAAATTATTTTAAAATGGTTTAGTAAAATTTAACTTCATGGCATATTACTATAAATACTAACCTATTAAGTTCTATTAAAACTTATCAAATTTATTGGAGTATTTAATAGATAATATATTTGGTTAAGTAATTTTCTTTTTCACAGGTATTATATTTATATAAACATAAATATTTTTTTTGTTCTTCTGGGATAATGAGTTACCTTCATACATCAATTATTTTTAATATTAATATAACATTAATAATACATTCTTAATATGAAAGTAATAAAAATGTTTTAAGTATTAAGGTAACTACCCAAAAAAAATAAAACAATATATATGAAATACATAATAGTTTTTTTACCACACTAATTCTCAAAAAAATAAAAATAAAATTGTATTTAAAATAAAGATATAACTCTCGACTCAGTGATTACTCACTGATAAGCATTTTTTCTCTCAACTATAATTGTAATATGTAATTTTTAAAATCACATACCTGTGATTAACAGTTAATTTTACTGCGATATAAATCATGAAGTGATTATTATATCAGCAAATAAAAAAAAATATTTGTGACCTAATACTTCTTCAGTGAAAAATGACTATTTAAACCCCTGAATTAAATTGAAAATAATTGATCATTTTTTTTTTCCAACAACAACATGCGTTAATTCTACAGATAAAAAAAACAAGCTTGATGCAACACGGAATAAGAGATTAATTTGTAGTTAAATAAACAGAAATGATTACTCACAAATAAAAGAACACTTGTTTATAAACAATTTTGTTTATTTTCCTTCAAAAGGAAATGTTTATCAAAAAAATAGTGTCATGATTGAAGGGACCCGTTCAACACAAAACAACAAAAAAAAAACTAGGTTAGTTTTTATGCCAAACTCTCCTTCTTCATTCAAAGCAAATAAACTAAACAATGGCATCACAGAATATAATTCTCATTGACAACAAAGGAAACAATTTAAATTTAAACATTACACTGCTTAGATGGTAAGCACAACGAAAGCAATACACAATATAATCAAAACAACTCACCAGCAATCATTTGATGCGCTACAGCAACAACGGAATAACCACAAGCGGCTCCTTCTCCTTTGAAACCGTCGTCTATCCCAGTAGACTTCAAAATATCATCACGTGGGCTGTTACGCAATCCTATTTCCCTCGGAGCTGAAAGTGAATTTCTCATTAAAAAAAATGAAAAATTATTGTTCAATAAAATAAAATTAACCTCTTTATTCAATTAATTATCTTCATTTAAACAATTAGCTAATAAAATAACAAAAAATGTTTCTATTGAATTATGACAAGGAATTACATAAATTATACCAATGGTGCCTAACACTCCTATTTACAAACTTTATGTAGCAAATAACGTTCGACAATTAAATAACTTGTAGTCTGTTTTATCTTTTAAAATCTGGGATATAATAATAAAATTGACAGAATAACAAGGATTAAAAAAAAAAAAAAGAAAAAAGAAAAATCTATCATTAAAATATATACTATCTACAGTAACTAGTAAGATTTAGTAGTTAAAGTAAAAATGTCAATTTCAAAGCTATGATTTATTTTAATGATTCCAGTCTCTTTATTATTTATAAAAACTTATCTACAAATGGAATTATACAAATCCTCTAACCATGCTAAAATACCTTGTAAACATATTTCTTTTCTTATTTTAAGTTTTAAAATCAAAATAGGTTTATTTATAAAACATTGTGGTTCATTTCATAATAAAGTAGAGCAAATATATAGATAATATTAAAAAAAGAGATATTTTGCAGTGGGAATCTGCAAGAACCTAATAGAGATTGAAGAATAAGAGGTTTCTGATAAAACATTTGGTAAAAATTAGTTTATAAAATTAGCCAAGCGTTTTGAGGAACAGAGTAATTACTTTGTAAAGAAAATGGGATCCAGTACAACCTTCAGTAATAGATGAAGCTAAAATAACCAATAAATTATAATCGAATATGTGAGATTAAAAAAATAAAACAGCAATCAATTATAGAGATTTTCTATAACAAAATTTCATATTTAAGTCTCAAGTAAACTTCAAATGAAAATTTTGTTAAAGATTAAGACACATATTATTGATATTGAATATAAAAAATATATGATATGACACAATTTCATACCAAAGTGACAAATGAACAAACAACTCGGCAGTTTTTTTAATGTTTCACCAATAGAGGTACTATCAGGACATAAATCACAAATATCACATGTAGGAAGTCCAAATCCAGCACACTTCAAATTAAAGACATATCAGCCGAAAAAAGCTAATCACTCAACAACACCTTATAATTTTTTACTCAACATTTTGGATAGTTGATATGAGATGTGTTGCATATTTTTCTCGTACATATTTTACTAGTTGATTTCTGTCTTGATGCTGCTTGAATTGGTGAAACATCAACTAGTGATTTGTTTACTTTAGACTTTCCCAGCTTCCTCATTCGAATCTTCGATTTGTGTCTCTAAAATTTGTGTACTGAAACTTCATACAATAAATTTTGAACCGATTGTAATTGAAAGCGTTACAGTTTCACAAATTACAAAAAAATAAGGCAAATAAAATTTAAAAACCATTAACAATTATTAGACTTAAAAAATTTATGATCATATTAAGATGACAGAAACCACTACAATAACTAGAAATCTAAATTTTACTACTAACATAGATTTGCAAGGATGTCTTAAGAATAACATAACGATAAATTGACAAGAAAACTTTGAGAACTATTGTTTTGATATAAATAAGAAACTAACTTTTATACAAGACTTTTAAAAATGTAAGTTCAAAACTATGTTGTTATATACAATATTTTTTAAAAGTTTTATATACCGAAGACAAAAAAAAAAAAAAAATGACACCACTTTTTCGTTATCACCAGTTAGTTTTAAAAAAAACACTTATGATAATAGAACCGATCTATTTCTTCTTTTATCTATTTCTTAACTATTTTATCTATTTATTTACAACCTCTATGTAATTACTAACATAACTCAAAAAATCTAATCTTTGAAAAATGTATTTCAAACATTTGTCTTATATTAAAAATCATTTAAATCAATATTAAAATATAGAAGAGGAATATATCATTGTGAATTATAATCTAATAATTTAATAGTACAGTAAAAAAAAATTTTATTATAAAATAAAAATCTTAGAAATCAAATTTCTCAGAAGTTAAATTTTTGAGTGATGTTTGCATTGACGCATGATATATACTCAAACATTGCTAAATTAAATAAAATAGGAGTATTGTGATGAGGAGATGAAAAATTTCTTTTAGAATATAATTTAACACTATGCGACCATGAAAATATAAAAACCGGTTTATACAATAGTAACAAGCAGCAATGTCAATTACCGAACATGAAAGATAAAATAAATAAATTGGACCAAAAAAATGCAATATAGAGGCTCGGCAAAGAAAGAATATATAAAGGTGAAACATAAAAAAAAAAAAAAAAAAAAAAAAAAAAATAGAAACTAGAATAAAACAAATCAGTTAAAGATATAAACTGAACAACATCAACAAACCATAGCATAACTTTGAATAATAAATTTAATTTCAAAAAATCCTACGATAGTAGACATGAGATAAAACACGACAAGCAGAATAATCTTAGAGCCAATCCACATAACTAAAAACTGTAAACTACAAAACTTGATTACACCTTATTATGCCAAGATAATAAATAGGTCGGACATACAAGTACAGGCAGATGGAATTAGTAAAACCATCTAATAATATATTTTCTCCAATTTAAAACATTAATATTCAATTTAAATGATTAAATATGTTTAAAAAATAAATAATAAACAAAAAAAAAAACAAAATTAAATAAAATAGTGATATATCAACAGAGAGGTAACCAAACAGCATATAACCTTAGTGATAAGTCCAAAAAGTAAATAACATTACTTAGCGCTAAAGGGACATAAGGAAGGTAACAAATATTGCTTGATATTGTTTAAATATAATGTTATAAGACTTTTTACTCAGTAACTGTAGTTTAGATAACATAATTTTTGGAATGAAATGGATAAAATCGACACCATATGGTAAAACAGAGTAAAAGTTTTAATTGTATAAAAAATATTTTATGATGAATGTTAAAATTAAATGATATAATTTCAGATTATGCAGAAGACAGTCAGGGGTGTGGTTAAAAGAAAACAAACATAGTTGACAATTACTTATTTGTCGACATTTTTCCCCACTTTATATAGCTCCATCAGGGCTAAAAAGATAAAGCGCTAATAATATGTTTCTATTTAATTAAATTTACTTATAAAATTTGATTAATCTTAATTTATATTCTGTATATTTTTGTGTTTATTAAAGAGTTAACAAATTATTTTCTTAAAAGAAAAAAAAAATTACTAAATAATTCAAAAACACTATCCAAATTATAGTCTCAAAACATTTATTTCATTCACACGTCCAACGTTTCGGCCAATTCGGCCATCTTCAG
>NW_027116732.1:249863-274275 GCF_000696795.3 Halyomorpha halys | reverse complement strand
TGAAAAATAAAAAGTGTTGAGACAAAAAAGGATACAAGTTTTGATTTATTTAATAAATAATTACCTTGTCTCAAGAACTTGAAATAATATAATTAAAATAATTGTTTATAATTGATTGAACTTTAATCACTACTAAAATTGAAAAATTCAAGTTAAACATAAGAAAAAATAAAACTTAAAAACATAGCTTATTTAAAATCAGAGGTTTTTTTTCAATTAGATGCTTCAAATGAAAAAAACATAATAAAAAAACAACTATCTTTAATGTTTTAACTGTTGCTTTTTGTCTTAATAAATTTATGTTTCGAATATAAACCTTGATAAATTTTAAAGCAATTACTTCTATTATTAAAATGTTAACTGAAAAAAATGTATAATATTCATTAAATAAAATAGAGTTCTAGTTTTGCTCATAGAATCTGAGAAAAGAAATTTTAATAGAAACCATATTTTAGAGCCGATTATCACAACACAAGACTCCATAATTAACTGGTTTTATATTACTTAGCACGGACAACAATAAACAGCAGATCGAAATTAACAGAGAAAAGAAAAGAAAAAAAAATTGTTTTTCAACTTTATATAAAACAAAAAAAAGTCAGTACTTTACTAGTTTTAAAAGGGAAATTAAAACATGAAAATGACAATGTAATGTGTGTAGACTGATTAAAATCAAATTTTAGAACAAGACATTAAAAACCGATTTGACCGCAGGAAACATAGAAATACCAATGACAAAATTAATGGTTTTATAATTCGTAATAAAGAATAAAAAAATAAAATAGTATTTCTATGCATAAAGACTACTTTGGTAATAAGGGAAAAAAGAATTGAGTTGCCATGTATATTAATTGTCATCAACAGTAAATCTTATCTTTAAGACTACATATTAATTAAATGTCTTTTAATTTATGAAATATATTTAAAAAACATTATAAATGTCGCTTAAATTCTTAATTTAAAATATATATTTATCTAAAAAACACACTCTAAAATGGGATTTAGCCATGCTTATATTCATAATTGTAGTAAACAGAGATTAAATTTTGGTCCAAAAATGAAAATTATTTTACGGAAGCAATAATTAATTCCTATATAAATGTAAATTGATGACATTAAATTCAAAATCAATAATAATTAAAAGAAAACCTACCTTTAATTTTGAGAATTATATTATCCCTGATAAATAATAAAATTATTAGTAATGTTTATTTATAAGTTAAAAAAAAAAAAAAAAAAAAATAGAAGCTATCATAAGGAAATACAATTTGAAACAAAAGAACTTCTACTTTGATAGGAAACAAGATTTCTATAGTCAGCAATTAATAAAAATGATTTAAATAATTTTTATTTCCCATGACCCTATAACTAGTAATATCAATTATAAAGCGATGAGAATATTGAATTAATGATTTCATAAACCTCATTACCGAAGAAAAATAATTTTCAAATTAAATCCTTGCTAAAAAAAAAAAACATAATTTAAAAGAAAATAATTTTACTTTTAATCTTTAACTGTGGATTTAGTTATAAAATCATAAATAATGCCTATCTTAAAAAACATCATTCATCAAGAGTATAAATAAATTAAAACAGAATGGAATTTTGTTAAAAAAAAAATCAAAATCATTATTTAACGCTACTAAAATATTCACAATGCTTACGTAATAATTTCCAAGGAAGAGTTTGCAATAAAGGCGAAAAGTGCCCCATTTGTAAAGATCAAAACATAAATTCATTACACAACAAAAGCCTGGAAGGAAAGACACCAACTGACTGAGTGCCATGAGGCAGGAGGCAAATGGACCAATCGGAAGCTGACCTTGGGGTTATCCTATACGTAGCCAAGGGCAACCCACCTCAAAACCTGATCAGAAAACAAATTAAAAAAAAAAAAGAAGAGGAAATGCTCTGAATGTCACTCATTTAAAAGATGGCAGACTTTTGAATTTTTCTTATACTAAAAAAAAAACATCCCATAATACTCTTTTAATAGAATAAATTAAACATTTTTAGTAGAAAATACTTAATGTTTTTGACTTTGACAAATTATCACAACATTGTAATTTACAATTCACTAATTAGTTAACAAAGTAAATTATTATTCACCAATGAAAAATAAAGAAAATAACTAACTTTCTATAAAGATGGTGATGCTCATAATAAAGAAATGAGATAAATACCTCCAGACAACTTGCTAAGAGAACAACACAGGTGTTCACAAGAAAGGAGGATTATATCTGAGCATAGATAGAAAACCTTTGTGCTAAATTTAACCAACTGTGGGGGTTAGTTGCAGTAATAAAAGATCTCTGTGGCCAAGATGTTTTTGTTTTTATCATACTATCGAACCATATTATATTTAAAACTTATGAAAAATGTGGACTTATAACAAAAGGCAAGTTATCCATTTTGACACTTACTTTCCCACATTTATTATAAAAAATTTAATCCAAACAAACTTATTCAATTAAAACCAACTAGCTATATAAAACATTTGCATTTTGTGCATAATACCCCCTCCTCTAATTTAAATTACAAAAGTTTGTTTATAAATAGAAAACTTACAATATCACGTTACTTGCTCAAATTTTTAATAAATTCATTGATTAAAAAGTTAAAATATTAATTTTGTAAATATTTAAAGTTAGAAATACATAAATAAGAGAATTGAAGCTTTAGATAGTCTACTTTAAATTTTAAATGGTTATGAAACTTCTTCAATAAGGCAATACTGGGTTTTTTAATGACTTGGACATTTTATTGCCAGTAAATAAGATGTTTTCCTGACATCAGAGCTATTAATAAACCATTATTTTACATAGTTCAGAAAATGAAGATAAAATGCTGAAATCACGTTAGAGAACAATATAATGGATATTTAATAAAATATAAAAATTACTGTACAAAAAAATCTTTAACCACATAATACTCATACAATCACATTAAATATTACTTACTTTTTTTGGCATTGGGAATGAAATCTTGACAAGGGGTCGTATGTTTAGTGATGTCCACAGGTGCCTTTTTTTCGACTGTATTGTTAACTGGAGTGTACTTTGGTGCTGATATTATCTTGGGCTGAGTTGGTTCTTCTGGAATTACTTTCTTATATCTAATTAGGAAAAATCCATCATCACCTGTTGGAGGAGAAAATGCATTTCCTTCAAAATCGAATGCCCTGCAATTAAATAATAAGAATCAATAAACAGCAATCATCAATGTAATTTTAAAACTTTACAGTATTTAATACATCATATCTATCACTGAATATGAAATATACTTGAATATATAATGCAATGAAATATACTTTTTCTTTGAGAAAATAATCAATAATGCAAATAAAATTCAAATAACAATAAAATTTGTAGTGGATTGAAGTTTCCGCATGCCATAAACTAACCTGTCAGATATTCTTGTTTTCATCCACTTAGGAAGAGAAATCCCTCCAGTAATTGAACGATCTGGTCCCGAAGTCATATCTATTATGTTTTAAACTTAAAGATAACTGAAGAAAATAAGCCAGTGAACTTATGGTGATACTGAGACTAACTTAACAAACTAAGAATAGGCACTTAAAATTGTCATAATCTGAAAAAAACAAAACAAAAGATTATGAAAACAGTTAACTTTAATTATGAACTATTTACATAAAAGACAATATATATATGAAAAAAACAAAACATTAACTGATGAAATCATCAACCAACTGAGAACAATTAGTCAACCATATAGAATATAACAATGAAAGGGCAGCTAAAACTATGTAAATAAACTGACATCTCAAAAGAACACGCAACACGTGTTAATTAAATTAACGAAAACCATTTAAACTTACGTCTTTAACGTTTTTAAGATTGAAAATATTAATTGGCCCCATTATGTTGTGCCAGAATAAAAATCTGATGTTCAAGAGTACTTCTTGTACAGAGCTACTTGCCCTTTACCTTTCTCTGGTACTTTGATAAATAATATTGTTCCATCAGTTAACTGTATTTCTTTTATTTTTAAGTAGGATTTAGCTTTAATGCATAAAATTAATTTATGAAATTTTCTCTGATATTAATTTTTTATAATTACCGAAAAATTAAATATTGTAGTAAATTACAAATGACAACTTGATATGAACGTTAACTTGAAATTTTTGAATTGAGAAATGGCGGTTGGGTGTTATTATGGACAGGCCTGTGTTAATTGTGTGGTGTTACAATAATTTTTGACTAATATGACATTTTTATTAACATTTTCTGTTGAAAAAACAATTAAGATGCACAATATCTTTAGCCGGATTCGTAAGAACGCGAATAGAGTAAAAGTTATGTTTTCTTCGGTAGAAGTTTCCAAGAACGAAACAAATATATCGTATTTTGTTTAAATAATCGCTCAGATAATATTTATTATAAGTTAGAAATGTCTTGTGATACTAGTTTAAGTTCTAGAGAATCAAAAGCGTTAGCGAAAAAATTGAGACATGAAGATCCTGAACAATTTCAAACCCTGGTCAGAATGCACCTATCATTTTTTTTGGATCTCACCATGGAAGAGTAAGTGATTGACATTTATTTTATAAATTTAGTGAATTTGGTTATTTTAAAAAAATTTTGGTATGTATAGGATTGCAGGTCTTCCAGAAAAAAACAAATTTCGTCCTCTAAAATGGGGTTTAGCTCCATTCACAAAAAAAATTCGTGGTCCAGAAAAAGATAATACTGTAGATAATGTCCCCCTTAAGACTGATATTGTCAAACAGATAAATTATCTTGTCGATTATTTATCAGCTGAAGAAAGTGAGTGTTTTTTTACTGTCTAGAATTTTTTTTTTTTTACATTTATTGGCTATTTTTTCATGGAAACTCTTTTTTAGACATATGTGAGGAAGGTATATTCAGAAGAAGTGGGAAACTGACAAGGCAACAAGAATTGAAAGGCCTCCTACAGCGAGGAATATTGCCTAAGCTTAAAGATAGCAAATATTCAGTACATGACGTCGCATCTGTTTTGAAAGCTTTCCTCGCCGAACTTCCAGAACCATTGCTAACTGAAGTTTACTATCCTGCATACTGTCAAATTGCAGGCAAGTTTATAGACAGCTTATGTATCAGGGTTTCTCAAGTTTTTGCATATAATAGTTAACTTATATGTCTTAAATATAAAGAGATTGTTTATACTATCAGATGAAAAAGCTGATGTTAATATTTTACTAGAATGTCCTGTTAAATAGTACGTATATTAAACAATTTTCATTAGTTTATATTACTTATGTGATGGTTCTAAATAAATTTTAACCTACTCACGTGGACTAGTAAAGATAAGTAACTTGTATTGCTCTTCTTTTGCTGCCCAAGTTGTAACACAGAAGATGTCAAATCATATAATTGAGGAAACACTATTATTTACACATATCATTAAGGTAACATTTAAATCATTGATTTTAATATATGAAGGGAATTGGTCGACATAATTGAAAATATGTTAATGTTTTTATTTCAAGTGGAAAATTCAAATTATGCTGCCCCTGTATAATTAACTGTTATTTATTTATTGGAACATTTTCAGTTGACTGTTAATAATTGTAGGAAGATGATTCAGGTGGCGTTCTAGAAAGGTACCCAAATAGCAGATATACTATTTTTTATTAGTTACCAAATTATCTATTTTTTGATTTTATTAAATTTAATAACTATTTATTGGTTATTAATAAATAGTTTGTCTGCTGTCTGTGTATATTTCTTGACTACCACCAGAACAGTCTTCCTACAAGTAATTTATTTGTAAGATTAAATTTGAGGAGTGATGTAAATATTATTAATTTAATAATAATCTATTCAGAATTTTTTTTAAATTTATCAACTTCTACAATTGACTTCAGTTTTTTAAGTGGCAAAGAATGTGTTTTATAGTAAGTAGTAATATAAGGGAAGACGTTTGTACTTGAAACCATACAAATATTGGTGCCATTATGTATGACATCTATACTTACATTCACAGTAAAACAGACTTAAGAACTACCTTCTCTATTACTGTACTGCCGGCGTTCACAACAGATCTAAGGAGTAACTTTGATATCCATTTTGCTTTAATAGTGGACTGTGGCCAATTACTAAATTAGATTTTGTTAACAAATCATTTCAAGTGTAAAATGCATTCAGCTAACTTAATATCTTACTCGATCAATTCAATCTCTGTCCAAATTAAAGGCCTTTATTCTTTTTTTTTTTAATTGAATTAAATTTGTTTTAAATCTTATATTTTTTCTTAAATCTAATTGTAATTGTATTTAGTTTAATTAATTTGAATACTTACTCATCTTATGTTTTTTTTTTTAATTTTCCATATTTTTCTTAAAAAGTCTTCAAAATTTAATCACTTGTTATTTCCTTTAATTCTTCATTTTATGTAAGTTTTCATTTGCATTCTGAAATATAGATTCTTCCGATTAATTTTTTTAGTACACTAACTAATTCACAATTCATTTTTTTTTTTTTTTTTTTTTTTTTTTTAATAAACCTCTATCTGTTCCCTGAGATACTTATATATATATTTTTTTATTTAATTTTTTATCTTTCTGGTTATCTTGACCCTTAAATTTCGAGAATTATTGTTTATTGTTTTTGTTGTTTCATCATAAGCTTATATAAACAGGACCTCTGTAGCCTTGAAAACTGTATAAATAGACCAGGAAGTTTACTATTGTTGATTGACACACCCTTTTTGTTTTCTAATATCGTTATATTGAAGATTATTTATTATCTTGAATCCAAAAATATTATGAATGATAAAATTTTAAGTAACAAACAAGTAAATAAAGTATTGAATTTTTATCACATTAGAAGATTTTGTTTTACATTTGGTAACTTAGTGAAAAGTCCTTCCTTTTATTGTGAAAATAAAATATGTAAAGTAGTGTGCTTTATAAAATATTTTAATTTACCAAGAAGTTTAGTAGTATGGATAAAATCAAAAAAGACTACAATTAAAATTGTGTTGTCGGTATTTTCAGACTTAAAAATATCACATCTTAATTAATTTTTTGTGTTATTTTGGTATTTACATCTTAACGAACATATTTGTATAGTGGATAAAATTGTCTGCCACATAGGTGTCTGTTATATAGAAGTTTTGCTGTATTAATTTCTTTTCCCTGTTTAATTCTGGAGAAAAATATTCATGTTTCCTCTTGCTTTTTTAAATTTCAATTGTATGTAACATATTGTACTTAAGGAAAACTAAAAGCATGAAGGTTCTTTAGTAACATTATAGTAAATCATATATATTTAACTTAATAAATAGTAACAATAAGAAACAGAATATAGGTAATTAATTTTTGGCTGTATGGAATAAACCAATGCCACCCTGGCACACAGGGAGAAAAAAAATATTACATACTGAAAAACAAATTCAAATCTATGCTCTTCAGCTGGCATATCCCAAATTAAAAAGAAGTAAAGTGTGGTCTAGATTCGAGAAAATTGGTACTGTAGTTTTGATTGCTAATTATTTTTTTCCTTGCTTAGAGCTTTGCCAAAATGAAAAAGGGACGAGATGTAGAATTCTAAAAGCTTTGCAGCTGTTGTTACTTCTTTTACCGATTGAGAATCGGATGGTGCTTAAACGTATTGTGCACATACTTCATTTGACTGCGAGCAATGCAGAAAACAATAGAATGTCTGCTCAAAATCTGGCAACCCTGTTTACACCACATCTATTATGTCCTAGAAAAGTAAGATTAAACATTTAAATTTTTTTTTTCATGTTTTTTAAAAAATTTATTACTATTTTATGATTATTTTTTTTCAATTATTTTTCAGTTATCCCCAGAAGCTTTCCATATGACAGCACAGAATCTATCCTGCATTGTTGTATTTATTATCAACCAAGCAAATGAGATTTTCGATGTGCCACAGACCCTTGCCACTGATATAAAGGCTTATTGGGATCGACGCAGACTGACTCCTAATCATTTGGTGAGATAATATCTATTTATGTATTATTTTTAGTTGGAGTTTCTATTATGAAAATATTATCGATTTATTATACCTCAATTTTGGATCTAGATCCCCACGTAATATCACTTTTTATTTATTCTTATATAAAGTATCTAAAAATAACAAAAATCTTTAAGGATAGTCAAATAAACATTTGTTTGATCATTTTCAGCTTGAAAGAAGCATAAGTGAAAGTACAGCTGCAAACACTGTATTTACATTTTGCGACCGTGAAAGGTCAGCTCAGGAAAATGTTGTCAACCCAACGGAGACTGCACTCGCTCAGTTGTATGCCCATATACAAAGCCTTCCAGAGTCAAATAAGAAAAAGAGGTTGATCAAACAGTTCAATAAAGAAAATGGGCAGGGAACACCGCGAACAAAGAGTATAGGAAACAGCATCAAGGTAATTATTTTTTTTATTTCAGGCCATGGTAATATTATTTTCTATTCTTTTTTAGAAATTTAATTATTTCTTTATAAGAGTGACAATTTGTTTCAGAAACATATATTCTGTAAAAATGCCAAAGCTAGAGGATATTTGGAATACCAGCAGCTGCGTGCTGCCGGATGCGCAGGAGATGAAGTTCTTAATGTAAGATTCTCTTAAATAAAATAATTAATTTTTATTATAATATAACTTTTTGTTAAGTATTAATTATATTATAACTATGAAATTCTATCAATGGTTCAATCTCACAGGAGGTGCAGAGATGATGTCGAGACCGTTTGTGGTCTTCCATTTTTTTTTTTTCAAGCAGTGAAATAATTTTTTTTGTATATAAAATTTGTTGAATCCGATGTCGTGCTCCTGTCCTGCCCACACACTATTTTCCTGACTTGAAGATTTTGTAGGTCACTTCTGTACAAAAATTACAACACCAGTTCCTGTATCGTAGATTAGAAGACTTCTGTTTATTGAGAAATTATGATCCTCGGTTTTAGAGGTGATATATCACAAAATTTTGAAGTGTCCAGAGCATTACATCTTGGTTCTGTCCCTTTTTTTTTTTTAATTTTCATGGTCAGAGCTGCATTTAACTGCTTTTGCTTTCCTAATTACGTAAAATATATAAATAAAATTACGTGTAGAATAACCTAACAGAGCTGTTTAGATTCAATAGTTTCTGAGATATCGTTTTTTTTAAAGCAACATTTTCTAAACAATGTACTAAAAAATCAGTATTTTGAGAATTTATTGTGGGCAATATACATTTCAGCAACCATGAGACGTACAGATGTCTATTAATACTTAAATTAAAGCTAGTTTAATGTGCTATAAAGTAGTTTATGACACTTATCTTCGTAAGAGTAGTATTGTTCATTATATTTGCTAACATAAATTGATTTCTTACTGTTCGAACAAAATTTCATGAGCAAAATTCTTTTTCATGTACAAATATCATAAAAACTGCTAATCCTGTAAAGATAAACGTTATAAACTACTTTATGGTACATTAAACTATCTTTAATTTGATTAGAAGACCATGTATCCGGTGGCTCCTGAGATATAGTTTTTCATAAATCAAAAATTTTGTCCAAACAGCTAGAAACTAACATTTTGTGAATTTGTTTGGAAAATATCATAAAAACTACTACTGCGAAGATGAACATCATAAACTGCTTTATAGTACATTAAACTAGCCTTGATTTGAGTACTAATAGACATCTGTACCTCTCATGGTTCCAGAGATATAGATTTCTCACAATAAATTCATTAACTGATGATTTTTTAGTATATACAAGAAGATGGTCAGGGTTTCGGTCAAAAGAGAAATAAAAATAGTTTACAACTTTTGTACGTTGTAAACTATTTTTATTTCTCTTTTGACCGCAACCCTGACCATCTTCTTATATATCAATTTTTACGGTCAACTATATATACATATATATTTTTTAGTATATGTTTCATGAAATGTTGCTTTTTTAAAAACTATCTCAGAAGCTATCGAATGTAAACAGGTCTTACTAGAGCTCATATTTTACTACCTTAAATGATGTTCTGTTGACTATTTGAATTTATTTATATTTGGAGCTCTGAATGAAAAATTAATTTTTTTTTGTTGACATTTTGAAACAGCTGCCATTTTATGTTCTCCTCACTCAATTTTCACTAGTAATAGTATGTAGTTTTCATTAAAGTAATAAAAAATTGCGGTGAAATAACTTTTTTCTCCTCTTGGGCTCTTGGACCAGTTTCCAGCACTGCAACATTTACGCAAGTAAGTGGTAGCCCTAAGTAAAGTCCTTTTTTCAGTCTGTCTATTCGTAGATATTTTAAAATTTTCTGAGTAAACTGCTCAACATTTTTTCAAGTTTCATGGCTGAAATTACTCAGTGATATCCCGTAAATGTTTAGAAACAACTTGAGCGCAAAATACTGGTGTCGTATCATGGTTCTTTTCAGTTGCTTTTGTTTTTATTTTCTTAATGAAGAAAATTGTTTACATGGACATTAAATATCAATTAAAACAACTCAAAAATTATCCAGCAATCGATTCAAGAGAGCATTTCCAATTTCGTTATGCTAGATTATGATACTTTTACATTTCTGAAAACTTGAACTCAAAAATGCCCTTTTTATTGGGAATGATCCACATAGTATAATAGATAAAATTATATTGCACTTAGAAGTGTGATATCTTAATAAATATTTGTGAAATAAATTTATGTATTTATAGCTAAGTTGCCTATGAATTAAAAAAATATACATGCTATTGTTTCTTGTTATAGAGCCCGCTAGATAAGAAAACACCAGTTAGGAGATATAATCTGAGAGTGAAGTTTGAAAACAATGAAAAAATCAGCAGCGTAAGTGGATTCAAAAGAATGCCGACCACTGATGGAGAATCGGAGGAGAGTGAAGAGTCACCCCCGAAAATGGCGCGAGAAGAACCTGCGCCAGGTAAAGGAGACGAGTGGCGCAGCCCACAATTAGCTAGCCCTCGGGGAGCGAGCACCCCCCATCCTGCAGGTGTCTTTACCACTCCCTCCCCACTGACCCCCGTTCACGACGACATGTCCCCTATCACTATGTCAGCGCAGAGAATGCCTAAGGCAATGCAGGTAAGGATTGGTCTGGATGGAGGTGGAGGAGCCATGGCTTGGACGCACTATCGGAGCTTGCTTTATCTTATTATCTTCACCTATTGTAGTCTTACTTCTAGAAGAGCTGTTTAAGTATACAGCTCAACGTATAAGCATGTTATCTCTATGGTATATTGTATTTGTTTTCTTCATTGCCATCTTACAATTATCCTATTATATATTATTATTATCAAGATGTTATTATTTAAGATTCATTTTTAATTTTTTTTTCTATGCCCCATGGTTGTGTTGGTTTGATATTAGTGGGGGATAGTGAGAATTGATAAAATCAATGTCTTTTAGTGCATTTAATCCCTGGAACTGAGGAAAGGAAATATGATGGGTATAGATGGGAAAAAGCTACAGTCTATAGCTTAGGTAGTTAAGGTGTAGGTCTTTGCAACCTGTGAACTGCAGTTTGAAACCAGTCTGGGGTGTTGACTGTTATTTCTCCGGTGGTCCTACGAAATGAAAACTTGACGCCCACCATGATGTTAGAATAGAGTGGTACCCTGTAGTTAAAAAAAAATTTACAGGAGTGAATTGATTTAGTGACAGGATGGATGAAATAGAAGTGGTTGGGAGAAGAGAGGATTACAGTAGAAGAACAATCTCTGCTGTATCTAGCCGGGATGTGACGGCCGTGCGGGTTGGGGCCCAGGTCCCAGTGTGCTCGGTTCGATTCCCACCTGAGGCAGTTAAACATTCATTTTTTGGCAGTCCTGAAGAATGAATCTTGACACTCCCACCTTAGTTAGTACGCGGCGGCAACCTAGGTAGCCGCAAAAAGGAATAGGGGTTGGCAAATAGGAAGCAAATAGGGGTTGGCAAAAAGGACCACTAGGCCCACTTGCTGGACTTGTTCCCCCCACCATATACCAGTACCAGTATCGAGTCGATTGAGTCTGCTATTCTCCTATTACAATATACAAAAAAATGTCCTGGCATTGCCTTAGGAAATGGTTGTTTTATTCTAATAGTACTTATTATTGGAAGATTATTGATTGACCGTGTGTAAAGATGAAAGGAATATGGTCCGGGTGCGGTAAAAAAAAAAACTCAAATAGTAGAAATATACTATTTGAGTTTTTTTGGCCGCACCCGGACCATATTCCTTTCTTCAGTACTTATTATTATTCTGAAACTAATATCTTCTCCCTTAAGCTGTAAGAGGGAACGCTTATAGCTTATTTCAGCTAAATTAAATATTGTATTTTGATGCAAAAAAAGTGGATAAAATAGTGCCAAAATGGAATGATAGAGAGTTTTGGTAGATTTTAATTAAAATATTTTGAAAAATATAACTGGAGTTGCTTACTGCGAGTGAGGGAGTACTCAGTATACCATCCTCTTTGTAATGATCTATAATTCAAAGTTGTATCTTGATGCTACACCAAGTTGGAGTCTTGGAACGTGAAAAAGATATCGCCGAAAATCACATTATTGGCATAAATAATTATAGTAATATATTTTATTGTTGTAGGGTAAACACAATTATTGTTTGTCTAGTGATGTTCCCGTCCTAAACACTTTCATATTTGCTAAAGTAAATTTTGGTAAAAGAATTTTTATTTTTAAAGAAAACTTAATTTTAACAATTAATACATTTCCTTTAAGATCAATTACTTTTAAGAATGATAAACTCGCCATTAGAAAGTGCTACAAGAGGTGCTACAACAATTGATGACTCAGTGTTCACAAGACCTATTGAAATCATTAAATCGAATGTTTATATTTTAGCCATCACAAGCCAATGATAACAAAACATTTACTGATAATACGAATAATATTGTAAAACATAATTTCATGAATGATTAATATAATAAAATAACTGAAAATGCAATTGTATTTTTGTTAATTATCAATATTTATAAAATTTCATTTTCAGAAGTTTCAAATATTTCAAATTTAATTTTTGTCCAATTAAAATGGTATGCCTATAACAATTTTTTTCTATTCCTATATTTTTGAATGATTTACGATTCTTGTGTTTATAGAATAAATAAACACAATTTGTTTTTTCATCTGACAGACCAATTGTATTTTGTAGGATAAAAGTATGTTTTAGGAATTCTTGAGAGTATCTCTTCGATGAATTGGTCACAGGAAATATGGAAATATTAATGCTAAATTAATGAAATGAGAGTCATATCGTTTTTACGAATAATGTAAATTTTTGTGTACACAATGATTTTTATCTTCGGTTCTAAAATGTTGAAATTTTGTAGAATGTATTCTAGTATTTATCTATACCTTGGGCCTTTTTTGTTTTATATTCTTCTGATCCTTGTTCATTTATCTTAGATTTTTTTTACTTCTCTTTCCAATTTAAAATCGTTAGTTAGTGCAAGCCTTATTGTAGTTAGAAAGTATTTCTTGAAACCTCTTATAATTTTACTTTATGATATTAAATTTAAATTTTTAATTTGTCTTCTTTTTCTCCTATAGGAGGCCATGATAACTCCTCGGAGCAGGAAGCCGGTAGTTGCGCTCTCTGGTTCCAATCTCTGTCAGTTGGGAGCCAACGGCTGGAATGCCAAGGAGGATCTGTCGTGGCAGGAACAGAATCAGAAGATGGTATTTAGAATTTATCTCTCAATTTGTATACGGGGTGTTCAATATAAATCAGTTCAAATGCTCCTCCCTACAGCCAAGTGGATGATATGAAGTACCAGAGTTGTGTTAACTAACTTCATAGAAACTATAATTTATAAAATTACCAAATCAGATACTTGAAATCTGATATGTTTTTTTGTTAGTTTTACTGTAATTTGTTTTTCTATAACATTTTTTTATGTTGCATGTATTATCCTACTTTTAAGTTGAAATTAATCCTTGACTGTTAAAAACAACATTTTTTTTTTCTAATTCATTATGTGGGAATGGGTAGCTCAGGTATATTTGAGTTGAATACAAACTCCAAGGACCTGGGTTCGAATCCGGCTGTGGTAGATAATTATTATCTGTTTCACTCTGGCCTTTGAGTTAGCCCTGTGGGTTCGGGAGCCCTCCGGGGTTCACCGAGGCTCATAAAGTGGGTACCAAACCGTTGGTCTAGTAACACTACTTTCTTAGAAAGCCTTCATTAGCCTTCATGGGTTGTAGCGATAAAGATTTATTTTTTTCAAGTTCATTATAGCAAACTCTCCCTTGCTATATTTAAATATAGATAAGTGGATAATAAGGATTAAGTGAAAGTAAAACACTCTTGACATAGCCAGGTCTTGATTTAGGCTGGCGGAGCTTTTTAGGAAATGTTACTCTACGAAAAAAAAAATACAAAGTTTAAAAACTTTCATTTAATTATACTTCACTTAATAAGAATGTTTACAGGTCATAAAAATCATTATTATCATATATTTTTTTTACCAATAATTTGGAAGGTTGGCCATTCTTGTACCTCTATACTTCTAGAAATCAAGTCTTGGACAGACCCATGGAAACGTGAAAGTATTTACCAGACGTAGAACAGAAAAACTATACTGTACATTTGTCCATCGGTGTCCTTGTCAAATTTGTTTCAATCAAACTTTTTATTCATGCATTTTTTTTTTTTTTCAATATCGAATGCCTTTTACAATTTTATTTGTTATTTATAAATACTTCTAAAATCTCTGGCTTTTTCCAACAGTACTTTATATGTCTAATTCTTTTTTCTTATTTAATTAATTATCTAATTCTTACATATTTTATTTTTATCCTTTATTTCTTACAATCAATAATGAGAAATGTTTAATTTTTTCAAATACCATCTTACTTTTCAATGAGAATAAGACCCAGCTGATATTAAATAACATTTAATTTACAAAGTTTATTCAAAATCATTTGAGCAATTTGTGAGAAAATGGAAACAAGTGAAAAACCGATGATATAAATTGACATTTTTGGTGAGTTCATTAATAAAAAAAAGTTGCTGTAATATCGCAGACTAAATATATACCTTAAATAGATCATTTCAGTTTCGTACAACTGTTCATTTTTGAGCTAGGCTGTTTATATACACATCCACCATTTTGCGATACTGTGTTATTTGTATTCAGAACGTTTTTATTTGGGCTTAAAATTTATATTAACTCAAACTAAAAAATTTTAATGAATGGAATATGGTTCGGGTGCGGTCAAAAAAACTCAAATAGTAAATTATTATACTATTTTTATTGAGCCAACGTTCCAGTATTGCAATCGTTTAAAAAATTTTAAATGATTGCAATACTGTCCTTTATAGGATAGTTCAAAAATCGATTTGTGGAAATAATATTGAGGAAACAATGTTGGAAATTTTATCAAATCAACTTTAATTTTTGGAATAGGACCTTATTACCCTCAGAAGGGGTAGGATATAACTTTTTGACATTCCCAGTTATACAGAGAAACATCGGCTAGCATTTGGTTTGCTCAAGTAATAGTTCTGCTTTTACCAATGAATAAAAACCATACAAAGTGTTGATACAAAAACTACATGTTGTTTCAGTATATGATTTTATAGACATTAGCATTTTTAATGTGTAGTAGCAAAAATATACATTAAATTCTTTTAGCACATATGTCATTCCATAGGAGATGGAAGGAAGCAACGGGAGCCAAGAGTCCCTGACATCTCCGTTCCGAGATTACCTATTCTCAAGGTCAGTCCTGACGACAAGCCCAGCAGACTTGAGCTTTTCCAGCCAGCCGGGAGATTTCGACCCATCTTCGTCAGGCGGGGAGCCGCCGCTGACAGACTCACTCCTCTTCTTCCTAGACGGCGAGTCCCCTCCGTCATCGACAGCACCTTCTGGGACCCCCCCGTCAGAGTCTAGTTTGCCTCCTGTAACGGAGACCTCTTTGTGAAGAAGTAACAGGTGTGCTTAGTGAATTGGTATCTTTCAAATTAAGTTTTTGATTAATTTATTATAAATGAACACAATTTTGATCCTTCTTTTTCTCTCAACTTGTTATTCTTTATAATTCTCCAACGTTTCGGCCCTCAGGCCATTTTCAAGGATACAACCTTCAATTCTGATGTCATTTCTTTTTTTAAAAAACCCAAAAACATTGCAGGCTAATTGCCCTTGTCACATATAACTTATTTTATTAAATTTGATATCCTAGATTTAAAACTTACTTTACAAACCACTTTCCCTTCTTTCATTTATATTTACAACTTAAAAACCTGGCCTGGGGGCTGAAACGTTGGAGAATTATAAAGAATAAAAAGTTGAGAGAAAAAGAAGGATCAAAATTGTATTCATTTATAATAAACTAAACCACTCTCAAACAATCATAAATAAAAAATAATTAATCTAATTTTTGATTAATTTATAGTTTAATTAATTATAAGGAGATAATGTATTGGAAATTGAAAATATATATATTGGTAAATCATTAGTTCTATTTTTAATGTAACTGTCTGCAGTTCTTGAAAAATCTGTTCATTTATTCAGCTATTGATCATATTTCTAAATGATAACACTAAAAATAATAAATTCCATGAAGTAATAAATAGCTTTGATTGTACCATTTGAAAGGTCCAGTGGAAAAAATGAAAGGGTTTAGTTTTTTAAGATATGAAGTAAAATTTAATCTTATTATCGATGATAATACCATTGGCACACTTCACAGTGGTGCTAAGTACACTTCCACTAATTTTATGAAAAATACAATTTAAGGTTCTCTTGTTTAGGAAAATTACAAATTAATTTTCCTGAAAGAGCATATCTTTAATTTTATTTTTTGTAAAGCTAGTAGAAATGTACTTAGCAACACTCTGAAGTAAGGTCACCGATATAGTTCTTTCTTGGTAATTTTATGCTAAAAGATAACTCAGGAACAAAAAAAACATTATCTTATCAATTTTCAGTTACTCTAAACATAAAAAATTGTTGAAATAGCTTGAAAATATTCTTCCTCAGATTGCAGGCGTATCATTGTTCTTCCGCTTTACATGCCCGACCTGTTTTCAAACATGATTTTTAATAAAATCCCATTTTTTCCTCATCTGCATTTGTTGTCACTTGCTTACAGATGCTGCTGAAATCTTGGTTTCAATATACTGCATTTTGAAACATTAAAATTAATGTTGCACCAGCTGTTTTACAACAAATTTAAACTTAAAAAGAAGCAGTTTTTTTCTGAACACAATGATTATCAAATCTGAAAAATAAATTTTTGTAAGAAATTGCGTTCTTAAAAAGCTAGTCAGAACAGAGTTGTCGAAATATTTGCCTACAAAGTAAAACAAGACTTAATTAGAAATAGTCTCAGTTAAAGATAAAGAATAACCTAAAGAAACGAGTAACCTCGTATTCGTAACTTAGAAGTCAGAGATTAGGGGGGGGGAACATTCCAAGTACATATCCAATCCCAAACGGGTTGGTTTCGGACAGCCTCTTGGTTTGTTCCAGGTTGAAGAGGAGTGCTAGGGTGGAGTGCACTAGTTCCCTTCCTTACAGGCAAACTCATCTTAGATGCACAATATATTTATGCTCTCCCAATCTTTTTCTAATCCCAAATTTGTGGAATTTAAAAATTGAAATTTAGAAAAATTAATTTTTTTTTAAACCTTAGAACTTACCACATTAATTGAAAATAATGTACCAAGGACTCGAAAAATAATTGAATATTTAAAAATGTGTTTCAAGTTGATATTTTCTCAGTTAAGGGAGGTATAGGAGTAAATATATTTCATATATTTTCCAAATTTAGGGAGGTTCTAAATATAGGAAATATTGATATTTTATAATAAGTAGATAATTTTTCTAAATAAAGATAAGGGGCATGATTTGTACTTAATTATGCACAGCTCTCTCTCTTTCTCTCTTTCTCTCTCCTCCCCTCTGCGCTACTTCCTATGCATACATATTGATTCTGTTACTGACCTGCATATAGTCACTCGACAAAATCCTTATTTTATGTTACAAAGTTTTTTTTAATTATATGTTCATTAGACCATTAAATGTTTTTAAATTTTATTTTTTTATAACTTTAATATGTATATTTTATTTTTACAGAGAAGATTCCGGTCTAAATGAGAGAAGTGGAGACATTCTTAATTTTTATTGTATATTGAAGAATAGAATGTGTTTTCTACGATTAGAAAATGTAAATATTACACGTATGTTTTGATTTGTTTAATTTCATCTCAAATACGTTTTTATGGTGCCATCCCGACAATACGCTTACCTTTTGGAAGGTATCGGGTTTTTAACATACACTTCTAATTATGTTTATTTAAAATTAGAAGGAAGTTACGAGGTTATTGTTTTATATATTTTTGTTAATTATTTCATTTATAAGTATTATTTAATAATTAATATTTGTCCGTTATAAATTATTTATGTAAGTCATGAAGTTTACCAAAGATATATTTAACAGAACATTATTACATTATTTCTCTTTGAACATGATAAGAAAATATGAAAAAACCTTCATACATTAAGGACCATATACCTCCATTACTTGTACAATTGTAAATAGTTCTAGTAATGACCAAATTTTATAACGCTAGATAGCAATTGATATTGTTTTCATATAGACTTATTTTTATATAAATATATTGTAAATAATGTAAATAAGACAGATATATGCCATAATAATGTTACAAACATTAAAATCCGGGACTTGCCATAGTGGAAAGTGCCCACTTGATACTGATGTAAATAAATTGCAATATATATATATATGTAGTTCACATTTAAAATTTAAAATATATATTATATACATCTATTAATATAGAGGTTAAAAATTAAAATTAAAAAATTTAAACAATCAAAGGCATAACAAGTGGTCTTCAGGATTTTTAATTTTATATTCATTTCTATTAATTATAATCTTGGATACAGGTCTCGCACATATTTTGACATATTAGACAAATTGTGAATTTTTTCGTTATTGATTTCAGAAAATTAGAAGCTTATCGAAAAACAGTTATATTAACTTCAATTTACAATTTTTTGATATGTTTTTTATAACATTTTTATTTCTTCAAAAGAGATAAAATAATAATTAAGTTGTACACATTTCAATAGAAATTATTTTTTAAAAAACTTTTAGTTATTTCAATAACTGGCACAATAGCAATATCAAGAGAGATAAATCTAGGATCCGTTTTCTTTTCTTGTGTATTAAATGTTTTTCTAAAACTAGATATACCATTCGTAAAAATTATTTTTTTTTTTTTTATGAAGTTTATTTTTAAAAAAAATTCTTTCTCTGATGAACTTGGTTTAAAAATATAATAAACTTATAGATTAGATACCGATGATTTCTGTTTAACTTGGAGAGAATTTGTTTCTTCTTGAGAGAATGATAACAATATACCTTTTGACAATTCAATATAACGCTTGAAGCGAAAATAATCCTGTGACAATGATTATATCATCGAAACTCTCATTTGCTGAAAAAACTGAAGCCTTTCATAATATTATAATTTCTTTCAATATTATACTTTTAAAAAACAGAGTAGGATACTGCTTTTTTTTGTCTCAAAAACATGCTTTGATCAAATATATTTTATAAAATATTTGTACCAATTGTATCTACATATCAGGGAGTGCGAAACCTGTGTCTGATTATTTGAATCTGATCTAAAAACTATTCCATCGCCTGCATAACAATATCATTACTACTTACAGGTATAATTTAGAACGATTTTGGAAAAAAAAATAAAATAGATTTAATTTGTCAAATTGGAATCATAATTTTGTTTTTAAATTTTGTACCACTATTAGTCTTTTTCTTTTGTTTTATGAGCAGTTTAATAAAGTTTCTCTGTTCTATATTTTTTATTATTATTCGAATTAAGTTGTATCCCGAAAATGTTTTATAAATCACGACTAAAAAAATATATTTGTTATCGCAAGTAATTATATTTATATAATATAGAATAATTTTGTGATTATTATTCTTTTTTTTTTAACAAATGTATTATTTAAATGTTAATTATACATATTTTTTATTTGAAAATTACCATTTTACTAGTATTTCTGAATTAAATTTTTAATTTAAATACAATTCTTAATCTTTTAATTTTGTCCAGATCTCCTTTCCCATTAATTTTCCTTGTACTGTTAAATTTTTCATTGCAAGTGATATTTTATATTACATTTGTAGAATCTAGAAGAAAATAAAGTGTAAATTGAAAGAAAATCAATTATTTTCAACTCTCAATAATTTGAAACTGAAGGGATAGGAGAAATTCTAATTACTGAGACCAGGAGAGCTTGATTAAAAGTATATATGTAACAACGTGACTCTGTTTTAAAATTTACAAAGCAAACCGATATGGTACATAGAAATATGAAGACATAAAAATGAAAGTTATATTATTAAATACTGGAAGATTGCTGATTGACTGTGTGTATCAATAAATGGTATTTGGTCCGGGTGCGGTCAAATTAAACTCAAATAGTAAATTGGTGTACTATTTTTATTTGAGCCATTTTGCCCCATGTTGCAGGGTTTCGTCAGGGCTAAAAGAGGTACAAACGCTTGACATTAGTCCAAAAAAAAATTAGTGGAAAATAACAAAGGTATACAATGAAACGTTAAATTTAGTAAGAAAAATTAAAGGTTATAAACAATAAATGAAAACGGTAATAGTAACAGATAAAGATATTTCTTCTCTTTATCTGTTACTATCACCGTTTTCATTTATTGTTTATAACCTTTAATTTTTCTTATTAAATTTAAAGTTTCATTGTATACCTTTGTTATTTTTCACTAATTTTTTTTTTTGTACTTATGTTAAGTGTTTATATCTTTTTGAGTCCTGCAAAGTGGGGCGAAACGTTGGCTCAAATAAAAATAGTACACCAATTTACTAATTGAGTTTTATTTGACCGCACCCGGACCAAATACCATTTATATTATTGAATGTTCAATTTGAAAAAATTCTGAGGTTTTCTATTTAAAATTCACTACACAATAGGAGGTTGCAGCTTAGGAAGTTGCTCATAGTGAATTTTCAATAGAAGAATATATATCTCCTGCACCAGACACTGTTGAGAAAGACTAGAATTTTAGCCCTCACCGAGTCAGACTTCCTCTGTTCTATGGAAGAATTGTTCTTCCTTCAGGGAGGTTGTGTATATATATGTATTTCATGATGGGAAGGGCTTGACCACCCGATATCAACAAGCCAATGGAAGAAGAAGAAGCTGACCTAGACTGAGACCAGGAGGGCTGGTAAAAAAGTGTTGAGACTAAACAAGGATACTATTTGATTTATTTAATAAATAAATACCAGTCTCAAGATTTAGAAAAAATTATATTTAAAAAAATATTGATATTAAAGGCGGCTTAACTTTACTTTGATATGAATGAAGAGTTTAATCAAAATCAGAAGAGCAGTTCTAGATAAAATCCTAAAGAAGTTAAACTCAATTTTAAAATTTGATACTGATTTTCTGATGTTGATTTTCCAATTCTTTGATTATATCTATCCAATGTTTGTTACTACAAACAATAACAGATGGTTAATTTTTTCAAATATACAATATTAAAGATATTAAAAAATTTATATCAAGAAATTTTTTCTATTACTTTAGTTAAGTTGAAAAACGATTGTTATTAAATTAGCTCTAGCCCAGAATACAACAGTTTGACAAAATATAACATGGAATGGAATTGGAAGAGATCGGGTAGTCTCGGTTGTTTCTGATTTCCCAGTTTGTATTAGAATATCAGGTATAAAAAAGTTTTCTCATTTATTTTGTTGTCAAATTTTTTCATCTGATATATAAAAATAAATGATGGTGAGAGATAGTTGACCATGGATGAATTATATGAGAAGATGGTCCCTAAACATTGTAATAAGATCCTTGAAAACTGCCAGAATGGGTGAAATGTAGCAGTGTAAAGATAATAAAAAAGTGCTGAGATTATATGGATGTTTTTTTTATAACTACTAAACAAATCTTTCTCAAATAAGAATTTTCATTATATATAAACAAATATTTATTTTTATATGAGGAGAAGATGGTTGGGAGTGTGGTCAAAATTAACACAAATAATTTGAAATAACTTATTTAATCATGCTGATGTTTTGGCTAAAGTTTCTAGCTTTCCTACCTATATATTCATTTTATTTTCTACTTCTTTCATCACATTAATTTTATTAATTTCATTCTGTACAATTATTTACTCTATGTCATTCTGTTTATATTTTATTTTTTGTATTGATTGGTTGTTATCTTGTTCTTTGTTCTTAGCCATGATGAAGGCTAGAAACTCTAGCCGAAACGTCAGCAGATTAATTAAGTTATTTCAACTTATTTGTGTTACATTTTGACCGCACCCCCAACTATCTTCTCCTCATATAAAAATAAATATTTGTTTAATTACAATGAAAATTCTTATTTGAGACAGATTTGTTTAGTAGTTATAAAAAAAAAATCCATATAATCTGAACACTTTTTAATTATCTTTACACTGCTACATTTCAGCTATTCTGGCCGTTTTCGTTTTCAAGGATCTTATTACAATGTCCAATAATTTTAATAAGTAGCAAAGCACTGAAATAATTATATATAATTTTCTTTAAATTTGGGTTTCATTTGCCTTTACGGTGCTGAAATATCACAACCTGATTGACAATGGCTTGCCCCTCCCCCCATAGTACGTCCTTGTCTATGAAGATAAAAGTTATCAAGTACTTATAGTCCATTAAACTAGCTTTAATTTGAGTGCTGGCAGACATCTGTACGTCCTATTGTTCTTGAGATATAGATTTCTCTAAATAAATTCACTAACTACTGTTTTCTAAGTACATTTTTCGATTGTTGTTGGTAGTTATATGGATATAGAGGTCCGAATGAATTTTTTTTTAAACAGCCACCATTTTTTATTTCCCCTACTTATACTTGGCAGACTCATCAGTTTTGACTAGTAATTATACATAGTTTTCATTAAAGTAATAAAAAAATAACTGGGGGTGAAATAACTGACTTTTTTTCCTCTTGGGCTCTTGTACTATGTGGATAAGGCCTAGCCATGGGCATAGGCAGGATTTCGCCAAGCATGGAGCAGGCCTATATACATATATATATATATATATATATATTCTGAAATGGGTAAATGAAAGCTATCTAATTCCGCATTCCAAGAAATACCGACGCCATTGTATTTCTACTTCATAATCTATTGTATTTCATATCATTATTTTTAAAATTTTGAGTTCTTATAATGAAAGTAAATTATTGAAAATGAAACGACTGAATTTTTTGTTTGTTTAATATTTATTTATTGCTATTTACAACTGTACATTATAATACATTTAGTAATTCTGATCTAAGTTAAATTGGAGTGTTACAGACGTGTAGGGAAACTACCCATTGGTAGCACTCTAATGACATTTTACACTAGGTGGTCTCGTGGCCATCTTCTTTTCAGGCGCCTCGGAGGATTGTCAGGAATGGAAGAGGATGCAAGATTAGAAACTAGGGGGTTTGAGTGGTTAGAGAGTTTATAATGGAAGGAGTGATATCTGGTTCGGGCTAGATCGGTTACATAAAGGTCTTTATGCATGATTTTATTTGTGACAAAGTAAGGAGCATTGAGGATTTTGGATTGTAAGGATTGGATACGAGAGGAATTCGAACGTTTAGTGGAGTCCCAAACCTCAACTCCATAACGACTGAATTTAAATCGTTAACAAACAAGGTTTACCAAAACCTCGCTCAGTTAAAAAATAAGGCAGTTTTGTACTTATTTCTGATAATTTTTTGGGCACCATCTTTCGCTGTCATTACCTTCCTAATTATAGCATATATCCAGAAATTAACCATGTATCAAATAAGTTCATTATTTTTTTTCTTGGGTCCCAAAAATCTAGGGGGGGGCTTAGCTCCCCTCTGCCTACACCCATGGGCCTAGCTTATTTTAAAGAACATATTTTTACATTGGCATGATGAATTTAATCAAAATCCTTTGAGAAGTTTTGGAGAAAATTCTAAATAAGTTCAAAATCGATTATATTAAGTGGCATTTCTAAGTCGATTTTAAGGGAAAAGTTACTCTAACATCCCAGGTATATTCCCGCCTTGAATTTTTCTGAGTCTCTTATAACTTTTGGTTTATGAGCTAGGCTGTTCACATACACTGACCGATTTGCAATATTTTGTTATTTATGTTCAGGGGCCCTAAAAATGTGCATTTCCATTGAAAACTCAGGTTCAAAATTTTTCATTTCGATTGTAATACTTCCCCATAATATATATTCCATATATAGGTATGTAAAATAAAAAAATGAGTTGAGTGCATTAGCAAACAAATTATATAAGAATAGTCTTTGGTTATGAGTATGTAATATTAAATTATTGTAAACTATACATAATATTCATAATTATGAGAGATAGTTGACC
>NW_027116732.1:234044-248888 GCF_000696795.3 Halyomorpha halys | reverse complement strand
TATATATATATATATAAATAGTTGACCATATAATTTAAAATATGAAGAAGATTGTCAGGGTTGTAGTCAAAAGAACAAATTAGTTTTCAACTATTTATTATCCGACAATTTGCCCCACTTTGTAGGGCTTCATCGGGGCCGTTCAAGATGATAGCTAAACAGAAATTTCCCTCTTCTTCAGTTCTCCAATCTCTGCTTAGCTATAATCTTGAACAGTGCTGGTGAAGAACTACAAAGTGGGGCGAAGTCTCAGATAATAAACAGTTGAAAAGTATTTTGTTCTTTTAGACTGCAAACCTGACCATCTTCTTCATATTTTATACATAATATTAAGGATTAAATATTAAACTACAATTTTAGAGATTTTGAAAAAAAAACATTTTTTTTTGTATAGTTAAAACTTTACAGTAATAAAGGAATTCTATCCTTTTTTTAATTTGTGATAGAGAGATCTAAATTTGGCAAATTTCCTTTTATTTTTGTGTTCATAGCTTTTTTGGGGAGGAATTAACAGTCTAAATTTTGCATAAGAATCATGCAATTTCGTACAAGAATCACGAGCAGTTTATTTAAGATACCGGACCTCATAATTTTATTTATTGAAATTTAGTTAAAATTGGCTGATGATAATATATCATTATTTTACAATGTTTCAAACTAACAAACCATCCTGAGGTACAATCAACTATGATTCATAATTATTATACTGAAATACATGATAACAAAAATAAAAATGAGAATAAAGGTATTGCTTAACATTTCAATGATATTATACTATCTTTACAATGCACAAAATTCTATTTTAATGCATGACTCTATTTTACAATCGCTATTCGCAAATCTGCCTTTAACTGAAATCAACTAATGAAAATTTGTACCGCTACAATTAATAGATTCAGTTCTACAGAAGTACTGTTTCTTGAACAACAGTTATAAAAGAAGGTGATTTTTCATAATCACGCTCAAGAACCAGATTTTTCCTCAATTAGGGGGTATTGAGGCTTGATAGCTCCCTGAACCCACAGGGTTGACTAATAGCTACATTAACAGAATAAATAATTATCTGTCACAGATGGATTTGAACCCGATCCAGGGAGTTAGCAATAGTGACTTACTCACTGAACCACCCTGCTCTTCAAAAATCATATAATATATTTCTTTATTGATATCCTTTGCCAATTCGTGTTTATTGGTTTGAAATTAAGTTTTGATAATCACTGTGGAAAATATTGCATAAGGAATATATATATATTAATTATACTTTTCTTAGTATATATTATAAATATAATTGGATGACTGATTTAATAATTTCTAAATATCATCCTCTGTTCTTTAGTAAATTAATATTATTTTAATTAATTAGTTTGTTGCCTTCTGTTCAACCGTTCGCTTTGTCCAGCCCTGATGAAGCCCTGCAAAGTGGGGCGAAACGTCGGATATTAAAATAGTTTTAAACTATTTGTTCTTTTTTTGACCGCAACCCTGACCATCTTCCATATATATTTTGATTATTATTCCATCGGTACAGTGTAGTGAATTTTTTTTTTTTTATTTCTCATAAATAAATATTGCTTTTTTAATTTCTGTTATTTCGCCTGGTGTGGTTCGAGAAGTGTCGCTCAGTGTATTTATTTTTAAAATTTAAAAGTGCAGTTTATATTCTAGTGAACTTTCTTAGTTTGTACCGTGAAGATCCATTTTATTTTCGTTTCGGAATCGGTTGGGTTTGAAGACCTAAGCCGATAGTGAATTTCAAGAAAGAAGCAAGTGATATCTCTGAGAAGTTAATGGTAAGTTGCATTTCATTTTATTTCTTATATTTTTTATTAACTCCTATAGAAGATTACATAAAAAAATTCAGAACACAGAAATTTTATTAATATATAAAAATTTTCTTCCTATAAAAAGAAAATATTATGTATTTTCATTAATTACCACAGTTTATGTAGCCCATCTAATTTTATAGCTATTAAAGAAATCTTAAATCTATACCATTACAATCCACGAAGGGTGAGGGGTTCCTTACTTTGGAAGGAAGTACTGTTTCTTGAAGAATATTTATGCAATGAGGTGATTTGCTCAAGGTCACACTTTACCATCAGATTTAACCTCAATTAAGGTTATCTACTTTATGAGGCTGGGTGGACCTCTCCAAGGTCTCCAAAATCCACAGGGTTGACTCATGGCTACAGTATCAGAATAAATAATTATCTATCACAGTCGTATTCGAATCCCGATCCTTGGAGTTGGTAGCACAGCGCCTTGTCTACTGAGCCACCCTGTTTCTCCTATTAAGTAAAGAAAAATTAAATATATTATAAATTATGCTTCTATAGATTTGTTAATGTGATTGAATATTTTTTTGTCTTGGTTATAAAAGGGCCAATGTAAATTTTTTTCAAAATTTGTGTTTTCTACACCAAATGTTTTCAATTTATCAAATTGAAAACCAGAGCTGTTATATGTTTTTCCATGCAACGATAATGCTATTTCATAAAGGTTTTTATGTTTTCATATAAAATGTTAAAAAATATAATACAAATTTTAGTTTTTTTATTTATGGTATGTTTTAAAGCAGTGATTCCCAACCAATAGAAGTCTGTGGACCACAAAGTCGGATTGAACCATGTGCATCCTACCCCCACACTTTTTACCTAAAAAGAGAAGTCCTCAGATAATATTAGAAAATCAGGTAGCTTGATAGTCTATTTTCAGTCACTCTCATTGTATTATTATCTGTTAAAAACCTTTTAGCTAACACATAAAAATTAGGAAACATATATTAAATAGTTCTAACAGTAAATCCTTACTAAAATATATGTTACTAAATCTTCAGGAGGCCCATCTCTGGTTGGTGGGATCCAATGTTTTAAAGCAATCTAGGTGTAATTTTACATTACATTTTTCACAACTCATTGATTTGATTCAAAATTCACTCGTTTATTTCTAGTCTATGAGAATATTAGTGTTAGTCACAAATAGTGAGCTAAGAATATTTAATTATCTATTCAATAATGATATAAGAAAATTGATGTTTGTTAGGGCTTTAGGGCATAAAACTCAATAGTCATCAAAGCCTGTTGTGTTTCATATTTTCTCTTTCATATTCATATCTTCCAAGAAAAACTTAAAAATTATAATTTACAAAACCATTATCCTTCCCCCTGTTCTTTATGGATTTGAGGCGTGGCCTCTTACACTAAGGGACGAACAGCGTCTTAGGGTTTTCGAAAATAAAGTATTACGCAAAATATATATGTATATATAGTTGATCGTAATAATTGATATATAAGAAGATGGTCAGAGTTGCGGTCAAAACAGAAACAAAAATCGTTATAAACTATTTTTTATCTCTTTTGACCTCAACCCTGACCATCTTCTTATATATTATGCAAAATATTCGTACCCAAAAAGGATGAATTAAAGGGAGAATTCAGAAGATTACACAACGCTGAATTAAGGGACCTACACCCGGTAAATGTAAATCAAGTTATAGCATTGCAGTGTATAAGATGGGCATGTAAGGTTGTAGGGCTTAGTAAGGAGCGGATCCCTAAAATGGTAATAAACACTGAACCAACGGGTAACGTGAATGAACGTGATGAAACGTCCGAGGGGTAGACCGAAACGTAGATGGGAGGATTGTGTTAAAACAGATTTAGTGGAATTGGGTTCGGAGGGGCATCACTGGAAGGATGTATGCAGAGAGCGTTTGGTGGTATCGGCATCGAACCTTCGGGTTATATAGGTCTTTATTATTATTATTAATATCTTTCAAGAATGCCATTTCTACACAATAGATTTAGAAGATTAGGAGTGGGACTAGGTGTATCAGTGGATCTGAATGGTAATTAATATCAATTTTTTTTGCTGTGAAAAGTGTCATGTAAAATTACACCCAGATTGCTTTAAATGTTGGGTCCCACCAACCAGAGATGAGCCTTCTGATGAAGATTCAGCAACACATATTTTAGTTAGGATTTACAGTTGTAACTATTTAATGTAAGTTTCCTGATGTTTAGGTGCTAGCTAGAAGGTTTTGAGGTTTTAGTACAATGAGAGTGACTCAAAATGAACTATTAAGCTACCGGATTTTCAAATATTATCCGAGGAGGACTCCTCTTTATGGTCCAGACTGCTATTGGTTGGGAACCACTTCTTTAAAACATACTACAAATATAAAACTAAAAATTTTGATTATATTTTTATATTATTTAACATTCTATATGAAAACATAAAAACCTGTATGAAATAATATTATCGTTGCATGGTAAAACACACAACCACTTTGGTTTTCAATTTGATAAATCTTTAATTCTACAAAGGCCAATGTCTCAGCAAGCTAAAATAGATTAAATTTTAGAGATTTAAAGTTTAACGCAAGTTATATTTTAAATCCTAACCACCCAAACCCACTCGTTTCTAACCTTGCTTCCTCTTCCATTCCTGGCAATCCTCCGAGGCGCCTGAAAAGAAGATGGCCTCGTGACCTTATATTGTAAACTGTTTTTAGGGTTCTACTACTGGGTAGTTTCTCTACATCTTGTATCATATCATTATGTCATTATGATCAAATTAGTAAATTTGTACCATAATAAATAAACCAGTAGGTTGTATTTTTTTATACAGTTGTAAATATCAATAAATAAATAAAATAAAATAAAAAAATTTATCTAATTTGAAAACATTTGCTGTAAAAAAAAACACTAAATTTAAAAAAACTGACATTGGCCCTTTTATAACCAAGACTAAAAAATATTCATTCACATATCTATAAATTTATAATATATTTAATTTCATTTATTTAATAGGGGAAACAGGGTGGCTCAGTAGACAAGGCGCTGTGCTACCAACTCCAAGGACCAGGATTCGAATATGGCTGTGATAGATAATTATTTATTCTGATACTGTAGCCATGAGTCAACCCTGTGGGTTGTTAGTTTACTTAAATCTGTTGTGTAGAAATGGTATTCTTGGAAGATCTGGCTGACTGTAAGTGTACTATTACAATATTGACACTTAGGCAGTGGCTGCTTGTTGATCAGACACGTATGAGTTATAGGAATTAGCTCGGAGATTATTCTTTGTTTTATTTATTTTAATATATTGACCTTTCTATTTGTGTGTTTTAACGTATTTATTCATTAAATTATTTTATTTTATTAGTACTATTGTTTTGTTTTTTAAACTTATTTATCCATTTAAGTGTTTCTTGTAACCGGTTTTTTATTATATTTTCCTTTTAATCTATGTGTTAGTCTTATTCTCGTGAAATGTATCTATTTGTTTGTTTTTGGTAAACTGATCTACTGCTGTGACTATGAATGATGGTCTGATCTCATATTACCATCTAATATTGAATTTGTTTAGCGAGTCACTGAAGAGGATCTAGGAGGGTGAATCCCGGAGAGCAAATTTCTTGATCGGGTGAATTAAAAAATTGTTAAAGGGTGAAATTGGAGGGGCAGAAATGAGAAGGAAAAATAGGAATGAATTGAAACATTTGTATTTGTTGTACAGACCGAAATTGAATGTAAAAGGAAACCGTAGGGAAAAAAAAATGTTTATTATATCTTATTATTGTATCTCTTTTTTTCTGATTATACCATATATGTGTAGTTAATATATGTCCGATTACAGATTGATAAGTATGCTATGTGAGATAGTCACCTGATGTATTTAGGCAGCATAGATAAATTAAGTATTTCTCTCTCTCTGTATGTCCAATTCTCAATCTAGCTATTTGTAAGCTCCTCTATGTGATTGGAACGTTTGATGATGGGTCCATGGTTTAGTTGTTTTTATTATATTCATAGTTTTTAATTTCCTTGGCAGACTTTCATATTTCATTTTTCAATAGCAGACCTACTACTTGGCGTGTCAGAATGTCCATGCCTTGACCTGGAAGAGTAAGTGCTTGTTTGGCTGCAACGTCTAATATCTCTTTTTCAGGGATCCCCACACGACAATTGGTAGTGTTTTGTTATTCATTTATCAATGTTCTTAGGTTATTATTCCTAATGGCTTAAAATCAGACAAGTCTTATAATTTTTTTTATTGCACATAAATATATAAATAGTCCTATCCAAGTATATACTATACTTGAAATAACTAAATTTGAGTTTATGTATCTGTTGGTCTCAGTTTTGAGCCCAAATAAAAAGTTTGAACCAAGATTTCTTTCTATTGTCTGTCTACTTGATGTTGTACAATTTGATCATCAAAGAAAAGATTAAGGAAGTCAAAAACTAATTAAATGGTCATTAGGAAGTTTTGCTCAACGGAAATATCTACTAAGCTTATTTTTATTCCTTTAAAAACAAAAACAAAAATTAAATAAGTCCTTATTTTTTAAAAACATTTTCTTACAACACTGAATCAATAAACAAAATACTAAAATTAAACAGGCTTTACAATAATAAACTTCTTGTTACAAAGAAAAATGTTATAAACTTCCTGAGATTTATAAAAATAATTTTTACAAAATATAATTCTGAACAAATATTTTTACAACTCTTGCTCTATTTTTTTTAAATTTACAATTAAATATAATATTTACAAATATATCTACATCATAAAGTTCTCTTTCACAAAGGACATCTCATAATGAGAAAAAAAAAATTAATATTAAACTTATTTAAAAGTAAAGTAAAATCTAATACCACATCGCGAGTTTCAATAATTTAGTCTTTATTTTCGATCTTAACTTTATTCAAAATTTGAGGGAGTCGTTAATAAACTAGCTAAGAAGGAAAAATATGTTTAAAACATATCATCGTGGCTTAAGTCTGGAATATAATTGAGTCCTCTTTCTTTTAGCGCTTTCGCTAACAGTTTTTCGTGCTCTAGCTTAGATTCTTGTTCTTTCTGTTGTGCTTCTTTGATTTCTTTAATAGATACTCGCTTCAGAGGTAAATTATTCTCTTTTTCTTGAGTCTGAAATTGAAAATAATTTTTTAAAACTTCTTTACAATTTTATATATAAATGAATATTTAATTTTTATTATACTACAGCTAACTTATAATCATAAAAGTTTTGTTATATATATGATGAATTTTTAGCCAGTTCAAATAAGAAAAATTAAAGATAAAAATCTGGTGTGTGCACAACTTTCACACCATCCTTCTTTGAGATTAAATTAATCCTTGTACATTTCAAAACAGTTATATATTATTTATGACTCACAGTGTTTCAAGGCATGGGCTGGAAACTGATGTAATAATGAATTCAAACATTCCTTTGTTTCATTTTTTTTTTTTTCACTTAAATTTATATATAATGTGTACTCCACCCAGGACTCGTGCAATGTTCTTGTATTATTCTCTTCAATGTGAGGTCGAATAGCATCGTAGGGAGAAAGGCAGCCTCGATATATTGGGAGCCCTGGTCAATTAAACTAACTTTTCTGAAAATGCCAGTTCTGTCATGATTGTTCAAAGATAGTTTTTATCAACAGCCTTAAGCCGCTTTGGAGTCGAGGATGTATACACTTTGTTCCACTTCCCACCTTTACTTATGTATTTCCAGGCATACCTAAAGTACATATTTCAGTTCCGAACAACTGTTCATTTGCGAGCTGGGTTGTTCATATACACACATAGACCCTTTTGTGAGAATTAGTTATTTGGACTTAAATAATTATACTTCCACTTTTAACTCAGATTCAAAATTTTTCAGTCATAATTTCATATGTAAAGTAAGTGAAGATAAAAATAATGTATTATACTCACAACTTCTCCCAAAAGGACAACATTTTCACCACGTACAACATAGACTCCCTTAGGTATGTCTCCGTACTCTTGCCCAACATGTATCCTTTCTATAGTCCTGTGTAATACGAGATTAGCAAACTGATCTATGCTACGAAGGAAACCGATAAGCGTGCGACCATCCCTCAGAACAACAAGAAGCCTCTCTGAAATAAGAAATATTCAGTTATCAATGTTTTGATATAAAGTTAAGAAGTAATACATTTTTTTATTACCTAAAATTATTTTGACAACATTAATTTATTTAATGAAATCTATTATTAAAAATACAGTTTGACAAGTAAATGGTAAGTCCCTTTTTTAAATTACTCCCTAAAAAACACAAACAGTATTTTTTTCTAGTAAATAGTTACTTTAAACCTTTGATCATATGACATTCACAATTTAAAGATAATAATTAAAGGTTCATGGTAAGGCACTGTGCTACTTATTCCAAAGCCATCGAATCCAGCTGTAGCAGATAATTATTTTCTGTTTCATTGTAGCTGAGAGTACTGTGGGTACCCTTAACGAAGGCCAATGTCTTAAGTAAAAATTAAAATAGAGAGATTTAAAGGTGGATGTAGATTGAAGATTTATCTAGATTGAAAACTTTTGGTATAGAAAACAAAAATTGACATGGGACTATTTATAACCAAGCCACAGATATATTCATTCACATTAATAAGAATATAAAAGCAACATAAATTTTTAGAAAATATGTATTTAATTCTCTTTATTGAATAAGGGAAACAGAGTGGCTCAGTGGGCAAGGCACTATGCTACCAACTCCAAGGACCCGGGTTCAAATCCAGCAGTGACAGATAATTATTTTCTGTTTGACTATAGCTGTGAGTCAGCCCTGTGGGTTTGGGAGCCCTCTGGAGTGCGTCCAGCCCCTGATAAATTAGGTACCCATAATTGAGGTAAAAACCTGGAGTTTGAGTGTGATTCTGACTAAATAACCTTCTTGCGCAACTGTTGTTCTAGTAACAGTACTTCAACACTAAGTACTGTGCCCCTGACTCTTCATCGGTTTTAGCAGTACATTTTTTTTTTTTTAATTATTGATTTTTTCATTACTCTTGTATACATTTTAGAATCAGCACACTTAAATATTAACCCAGTTTTAGGTGACGTCCCATTAAACTGGGAATGTTCTATTTTTTAAAATAACGTTTACGGGTTCCTAAAATTTTTTTTTGTAACATTCAAAAGCTCTGGAATTAAATTTTTAAATAGTGCTTGTGGCAACAAATAATGGCTCGCTGAAACCAATCATAGAAGTAAAACTGTGATAAAGAACATCATAAAAGAAAATAATTTGGGGTAGAGTTAGGTTAAAAAAAAGGTTCCCTTAAAGTCCAGCTGATTGGGTCCTAATTTTCTCCTCACATGATTTCAGTCATCCTAACCTGGTTGATAAGAAATAACCTTAGTCATAAATGTTTTGGTTTCTTTATTTGCAACCAGAAATCAAAAATGAGTAATTGAATCAATTAATCAATTATTCTTGACTCTCAGTGCTTCAAAGCTTCAATGGGCTTGAAGCTGATCTAATGAATGATAAATTTAAATATTCCTTTGATTCAGATTTTTTAAAACATAATTTTATATCACAACAGGAAAACTATAGTACTACACGATTGGTAGATTCTAAATTGTTCAAACTAAACAATAAGAAACAGTGCTATTATAACAATATACGAGTTTTAAATTAAAAATCAGATATGTAAATAACACCACACATAAATCAGGTAACCCAGAATAATGCAATAAAACATCTTTAAAATAATCAGATATTAAAATCAGACATTCATGGTCAACATTGGGTTAACATAATTTGAATTGACGAATAAAATCTTAAAAGTTTTCACCCTTATTCTCTTTTACGAAGCAGAATCTTAAAATAATTAAAAAAATTCATTTAATCTATTAAAACTGAACTCAGGATTTTTTGTGCCTACCAGAACTACTTTTTAGGACACTGTACAATATGATTAAAAACAGAACAACCCAGTATTTCAGGACACTTGATAATCAAAAACTTAGGCATCAGAAAATATTTTAAATTATTTGTTTTATTTAAGTTTTATAGAAACGCTGGCACGATTAAATAAGTTACATTAACTTATTTGTTTTTTACTTTGACCGCGCCCCCAACCATCTTCTCCTCGTTTAAGATAGAAACATCAAACATAATTTTTAAATTATGACCTAAATAATTACAGGTTTGAACTAACTATTCAAAAGTACAAAACAATATTTAGGTGTATTTAACAGGCACTACATTGTGCAATCGTGTTTTAATGTAACTCATATTTCTAATAGTTTTGTTTTCACTAAACAAATATGGCACCTACTACTTACCTGTGAAGCAGGATATTAAATTAAAATTGTAATTAAATCAATTAATATTACCAAACTGACTGTGGAATAGAGTTACAGAAATGATGGTCAGGAGAACATATATATTTACATAAAATACACATTTTATTTACCAAGATTGTAACAAAGACTTAGTTTAATGAGCAGAAAATCTTTATAAGGATTTGAGGCACAGATATAACAAAGAATAGTAATTACGAGGAATCGATAAAAAAGGGAATATGATGTATAACCTTGAATTTAGTATTGTCATCTCCAAGAAGTTTACTTTTAGTTTATTCATTTTACAAGTTTAAATATGCTAATGGCATTATTTTAAATCAGATATTGTCTAAATTTAATGGTTAAAAAGTAACTGTACGGTGTGAAGAATCTTATTATGATCATGGTTATGATTATTATCGAAATATAATAAATGAGTAGATATAAAAGAAATATAAAAATACAGCACTCACTAAAAGAGGGGAAATAAGAGTAATAGGAATAATTTCATATTTAAATTTAAGTTCTGAGTTTATCAGGAAATGTGATTCATTTATTATCCTTTTTGATCTTAAAACTACTGAAAGATAGTAAATACACCAAGATTCATACTGAACTATATCTTAGGTAAAAAATATATTTAAGAGTAAAATATATTTAATATCTTTTTCCACTGAAAATAAATTAGTTTAAAAACCATTTAAATAAATAGAATATTATAATAATTATAAACCATAATGACGCCTGTCAGCTAAAAAATTAATAATGCGCAATTGGACAGAGCTAATCATTTATTGAGAAAAAGACAAAAAATCTTTATAGGATTGTAGAAAAACCGTACAGGCATTACCTTTTAGAATTCTTAAGAATATTTTGATCATTTATTTTATTAATTCTTGGATTGATAATAATTTCTTAGAATGAAAGGTTTGAAGTTATTTTATGTCTGATTGCTTTATATTTTATTAATAATTTGTTGTTTATTTAAATAAATCGTTTTATACTAATTTACTCCTAATTAAGGCAAAAAATCACCAAACGTTTTAGATATATTTTTACCTAATCCGTATTTTTGATGCATTTATTATCCATCAGTAGTCTTAAGATTATATCAGAACTTTAGATAAAAAAATTTTGTTAGGTTTTGTCATTTTATGTGTGATTACTTTATATTTTATTAACAGTATATTTATTTAAATGGTTTATATACTAATTTATTCTCTCTGACAAAGGATATAGCGACCATAATTCCCAACCCTCTTAATACATTTTTTACCTAACATAGTTTTGAGTCATTTTGATGCATTTACGATCTATCTGTAGTTTAAGATCAACTTAGATAATAAATACATCAAAATTAAATGAGAACGTTAAATAAAAAAAAAATAGTTATGGATAACTAATTAAGGGACCTACACCCGATAAATATAATTCAAGTTATAGCATTGCAACATATAACCTGGGCGTGCAAGGTTGTTGGGATTAGTAAACGAGCATCCCTAAAATTTTAATAAACACTGAATCGATGGGTAAACGTCTGAGGGGTAGACCAAAACGTAGATAGGAGGATTGCGTTAAAACTGATTTAATATAATTAGGTTTGGAGGTGCATCACTAGAAGGATGTATGCAGAGAGTGTTTAGTGGTATCGGCATTAAAATCTTAAGTCAATTTATGTTTGATTGCTTTATATTTTATTACTATTCTATTTATTTAAATGGTTTTTAAGCTAATTTATTTCCAGTGGAAAAAATATTAAATATATTTTACTCTTAAATATATTTTTTACCTAAGATATAGTTCAGTATGAATCTTAGTGTATTTACTATCTTTCAGTAGTTTTAAGATCAAAAAGGATAATAAATGAATCACATTTCCTGATAAACTCAGAACTTAAATTTAAATATAAAATTATTCTTATTACTCTTATTTCCCGTCTTGAGCTACAGCTCTACAGCCGTGAGTGCTGTATTTTTATATTTCTTTTATATCTACTCATTTATTTACTTTTATTCCCGTTTTCAATAATTTCCGATTAATGTTTTGTAATTGTTGTTTATTTACACTTTTCACCGTACATTTTATTTTTATTTTTATTTTCTTTGTTCATTTTTATCTAAACTTTCACATATTTTAAATCATTTTAGCCATACTTTAGTTTAATTTTATTTCATGTTATCTCTTACTTTATTACATTATTTTAATTGTTTGTACTTTCTTTAGTTCTGCTAAGTGGGACGAAAAGTTGGCTCACAGAAATAGTTAATTTACTATCTGAGTTATTTTGAATGCTGCACCCGGACTCCATTTTCCTTTTATATATTACATACAGTCAATTAACGTTTAATTACATTTTGGATTTAAAATTACGAAAAACAATATGCATTAGTATAACTTTTCTCACTATTGTTAGTCATATCGCTGCCTTTGCTGAATTAGTGGAACATCTGACAATTTTTTTTTCTTTTGTGTTTGATATTGTACCTTAAGCAGGTGTTACTTTGTGTTAGCTCTACTAGCTTTGGAAGTCTGTAAGACTGTGAGAGAAAATAATCATAGTCAGCTATATTATCTTTGGAATATGGCATATTAAAAATAAATTATTATATATATATTTTTTTTATCAGATGCACCACAATAAAAGCAAAGCAGCATTATCTATGTTAATGAAAGATAATTAATGCGTTTATCAATTATTAAATGATGTGTTTATTAACTATTGTTGACTGTGATTTATAAATATAGAGAAGATAGTTGCGATCAGTAAAGAAAACAAATAAATAAAAACTTATTAGTGCCGTTTCTATCAAAATTTCATGCCTTTATCAAAAAACAAGAAAGCGACCATAATGATTAAATAGAAGTACAGAATAACAAGAAACATAAGAAGATAACAGATAATATAGGTATATAAGTAGTATTGAAGAATGAATAGTGTAATAGTATAATATTGGAACTATATATAATAATAGACAGGGAATATAGTATTATTAAAATTAAGCATGGAAGAAGACAATAATACATATATGAAAATCGTCTAGGCCTTATTTAAACTATTTTATTCTATATTTTCTTTTCAGGGAGGTGATTATGTTAATTTTTTAAATTGTTGAGGTAAAGAAAACTTTTAAGAAAATTAACTTTTTAGACTATTAAGTATATATGATAAGATTTCAAAATAGAAATTGATAAAAATAACAAATATGAGGATATGAATATGGGATAATATCCTGAAACGTACAAGCACAAAATACAGAATATTTTAGGAAGATTGTCCAGGTGGTGGTCAACAAAAGTATCAAAATAGTTTTCTTTTTCAATTTTGATACCTTTATTGACTGCCACCCGGACTATCTTCCTACAATTCACTTCATGCAGTCAACTATTATATTTCAAAATATAGGATATAAAATATTCTAATTGGACGTTTTCTTCACCTCAACTAATTAAATTATTTTCTTCATTCATTCCTAATTTTAATACTGCTATATTCCCATTATAGTATTATTTATAGTTTTAATTCTTATAATATTACACTAAGGAATTTCCACAGTACTACTTATGTACCTACATTATCTGTTGTTTCTTGTTATTTTACGCTTCTATTTATTCATTATGGCTGTTATCTTGTTTTTAGTTCTTAGTTCTGATGAAGGCCAGAAATGTTGGCACAACTAAATATGTTTCATTTACCAACCATCCTCTCATAGAGAGTACTAATTAATTATATTCGATTGCTTTCTAATCATAAGATTGTTATAAGACAAATGTTCTTAAATTATCTTTGTATATGGTGAGAAATATCTTAGTAGACGATAACACTGAATAGCCACACTGATTTCTTAACAAAAACATATTTATTTTTTTTTAACACAAATCACATAATCCCATCAGCTACTAGTAAAGATTTTGTTCTCTCTTCGCACTTACTGTCGACTTCTTCTAATAGAGATGCCGTGCCAGGAGGAAATGCTGCCATTACAGATTAATCTGGTGAAATAAAGACGTTTAATCGAATACAAAATAGATATTTACTCTTTCAAAATAAATAGGACATAAGAGTGGAAGGTTGCAAGTGGCGCTTGCGCAGAAGGTTGGACATTAGTTGACTAGGGGCTCCGCTAGATGCCGCGAGGGTAGGGAGCGCCTAAAGAAGGGGTTTTCAAAGCGGCAGACTCCCTAATATATTCAAACTGTTTGAATCTCTCCGTGCGGTCGGCGGCTTCTGTCAGCAATCTCTCGTCATTTTCGTCTTCTTCGAAGGAGGTAGGACTCTTAGATAATATTTTTACATGTTTAGAAAATTATTTTACACATTATAACATTGTTCAAAGAAGTTTTCCGAAGGATTCTGACAGTGGTCACAATTTAAAAAAATAAAAACAGTTTTATAATTTTTTTTTCAATTCATAATTTTTTTAAAAATCATTGATGTTTTAAACTACAAATCATTTAGTCAGTATATATATTTTTTTTTGTTTAGGATTCTGACAGTAGTCAGAATTTAAAAAAAAAAAATTTATTTTTATTTTAATAATTTTTTAAAACATAAATAAACATATATATTCGAACCTTAAGGTTTGCAAAAAAACTCCCCCCAAAAAACCAGTTTTTTACTATTATAAAAAAAAATCATAGTAAAACAAATGTAGAGCACATTAAAATGTCACCTTATACCGAGTGAATTATAATCATTTTTTTTAATTACATATAAAAGTAGAAATA
>NW_027116732.1:232019-233994 GCF_000696795.3 Halyomorpha halys | reverse complement strand
AATATGATTATACTTTTTTTGTAAAGACTGGTGCACTGAGGTAACCTAATCATTAGCACGTGGTACTCATACTGCTATTTTACAGGGACAACCTCAGCGCTATCTGTCGGAAAGTTATCGTTGCAACAGCTAGGTTTGAGACACCTGTTATTATCTAAGATCGGTAGGCGCCCCCCGCAACATATATATATAGTTGATGAGGAATCAAAGCTAGGTTCAAGACGAGAAATGCTTGTTAATTTTCAATTTCGAAACTGCTTAGCTCGCGCCTTCTATCGAAAAACAAAAAAAAATAGAATTTACAAAACCATTGTCCTTCCCACTGTTCTTTATAGATTTGAGACGTGACCTCTTACACAAAATATTCGGACCGAAAAAGGATGAATTTAGAAGATTACACAACGCTGAATTAAGGGACACATACCTACACCCGGTAAATATAATTCAAGTTACAGCATTGCCGTGTATAAGATGGGCGTATAAGGTTGTAGGGCTTAGTAACGAGCAGATCCCTAAAATATTAATAAACACTGAACCAACGGATAAACGTCCGAGGGTAGACCAAAACGTAGATGGGAGGATTGTGTTAAAATTGATTTAGTGGAATTGGGTTTGGAGGGGCATCACTGGAAGAATGTAGGTATGGAGCAATAATAAAAACAATATGCACTCAATAAACTAATCTTCATGACAATGTCTAAAATATCATTATTCTCATAGTTAAAAATATTACATTTATTAGTTGACTAACTTAATTTCAATTACCCATTTTATCAACATTACATTGTTATACTAGGTATATTCATGATCTTTAGTTTAACATGTTAAATGCAAAAAATTGTGTTAATTGAAGAAATATTTTCTTCTTTTACTATGTTAAAATGATATAACGTATAAAATGGTTGAAAATCTGTTACTAAGTCTACTTAACTAAAAATCAATGGTTGACAATAATAATAATGTAATGGCAGTTGTCAATCAGCTCATCACTCAGTAGAGACACTCAGTAGCCAAACTTTGACACAACTCCTATTTGCACTCACTTTAGGCATGTTGTGATAAATTAATTTAATCAAAACTTAGAAGTAAGCAATAACATGAAGTTGTGGAAGGAAAGGTTATAAAACAAGTTGTTCGAAAAATCCGCTAGGAGCTCTTATGCATTTACCATTTAACCTGACATTAAATAGGGCTGCTACAATCCTATACTTATTACATTTAACATGGTAAAATATTTTAGATTCAACAAAACATAATGAATTCTCCTACTGTACAGAGTGTAGTGATTACCAATGTTTTGGCTGTGATATTGTAATAAGATCCTTGAAAATGGCCGGAATGGCCGAAACGTAGGAGTGTTAAGATAATAAAAAAGTGTTGAGACCAAATAGATGTTTTTTATAACTACTAAACAAAACTGTATCATTATTGAAGCATTGCATTATATATAATAATTAAAATTAATTTCTGTTGTATTATTACTTTATTTTATTGTTTTTGTGTTTTCAGGTGAGTTATACTCCATAAAATATTCTACTCATAGGAAGGCATAATGAGGTAACGTTTATCTCATGTCTAAATTGATTTAGTTTAAGAATTTTCCATTGTGAATTTTTGTGTATTATTGTTGGCGTGTAAATTTTATATTGGAGCAGTGTAGTTGAAACGCTTTTTAGCTAGCATTTAAAAGCGTTCCAACTAGACTATAGAGAACCAATCTTAGAAAATAAGGGGTCCCATTAGTTTAATTTAGTGTTATGTTCACTTTAGTCCTTTATAATCCTAAGTTGTTCGTTAAAAATCTACACCGTATCTTAAATATGGCCGACTTGATTAAAGATAGCTCTGGTTTTAGGATTTTTAGGTTATACGTTTTGGTTTTACCTTAAAATATCTCTTAATTTCAAATTGAAGTCATCTAGGTAAAAAGTTTAAAAAAAAAAATATATTTATTGACATTTACATCTGTATATAT
>NW_027116732.1:229402-231969 GCF_000696795.3 Halyomorpha halys | reverse complement strand
ACAATAATATAATATTTTTTTAAATTTAATTAAATAATCAAATGTGATATCAAAATAAAATATTAAAAATTGGAATATAGTATTTAAGTACTTTATGAAAAAAATTATAGTTTTTTGAAACTTACATAAATACATTTATTCGAACTTTAGGAGTTGCACCAAAAAATATTTTTAAATTTGAAAAAAATGATAATAAAACAACAAATGGGGACTCAATTAAAATACTATCTTGTGCAGAATCAATTAAAACAATTTTAAAAAATAATCTTATATAAGTAAAAATATTAATAAATACAACAAGAAGATTCAACTTTTAAATTCCTTATATTACATTACCATTATTAATTAGTAAATAATTTACATTACATTATTCTAATTGATCCTCATTTATAAAAAAAAAAAATTGATCTGATATTTTTATAATCAAATGTAGTATCAAAATAATATTATTAAAAATGTCGATAAAGTATTTGAGATCGTTAATCGATTTTTTTAAAACTTATAAATATATCTATTCGAACTTAGGGAGTTCCAAAAAAAAAAAAAAAAGTTATCTCTACAGATAAAAAAATCATGACAAAACATTAAAATGTCACCTTACTCAGGATCTATTAAAACACTTCTTTTAAAATTAGGCATACAACTAAAAATATGAATAAATAAATACAGTACGTTGATTCAATTTCAATTTTTAAATTCTTTATTGTGTCTAACCAATTTGTAAATAATACAGGTTAAAAAAGTTACAATATATGAATTGTATTTATAATAAATTTATCTAATTTTTTATAATTGATTAAATAATCAAATTTGGTATTAAATTAATATAATTAAAAAATTCAATAAATTATTGAAGTACGTTTTTAATTCGGTATTGTGGTGTCAGTAAAGTGTTTCTCACATTTGCCGACGACAGCACTCGTCGTCCGTCTTCTACACAAGAACTCAAAGACATCAAAATATATCCAATCATGTATTGCTAAATATGCTATTTGTTTTATCCACCCCATGTATTTGGCCAGCATTGCCGAATAAAGCATTATACTGCTAACAAAGATTGCTCATTTTTTCAAAATTATAAGTATTATAGAGGAAAAGTTTTTGAAAATTCGACAATTAAGCCTTGATAATGATGTATTTAAATGAGAATAAAACCTATCTGTTATTAAAAACTACTTAATATTATATTGATTAACTGTGATTAATCGAAATCGTTATAGGTGTTTTTGATAAAATCGAAAAAAATGTGAAAAATCTATTCTATAAAGTTGTGATTTTATTGAAAATGGATAATTATCAGCCTTAAATTTGTTATTTCAGTTTTATGCTTTTCGTTTTTGTGTTAGACTGACAACACTCACAGAAACTATTTTGCTAGACTTGGTTATTTGAGTCAGGGGATCTTAAAACGTTTAATTCCGTCAAAAACTCGAATTCAAAACTTTGCATGTTCACAATACTTTCCCTTACCGTATGTTCCATATATAGTTAAGTGAAAGTGAAAAGTGAAAAAAAAATCCCACTCTGACAGTTTTACAATTTTATTGTTAACAGGGAAAAAATTCTAATTACAATGTATTTTTAACAATATAATATGCGACTAAAGGGAGTGAGTAGCTCATTGGAATGGAACTGTGCTACAAACTCCAAGAATCTGGTTTCGAATCCAGCTGTGACTGATAATTATTCATAAAAGGGGGATAGTCCAGGTGCGGTCAAAGAAAAACTCAAATATTGGAAGAAGATAGTTGATCGTATGAAGTAGATTGGAGGAAGATATTGAGCCAACGTTTCGCCCCACGTTGCAGGGCTTAATCAGGGCTAAACAAGATACAAACACTTAAATGATGTAACCATAAATGAGCATAGTAAATTAAAAATAAAAAATATGTACAATGAAACGTAAAAATTAAATAAGAATACTAAAGGATTTTACACAATTAATCAATTTTATTTAATTTTTACTTTTCACTGTACATATTTTTAATTTTTCATTTACTTTGTTCATTTATGTTTACATCATTTAAATGTTTGTATCTTATAAAAAAATACAAACAGTTTTATAAATCATTTTTTCATTGTATATATTTTTTTAAATCATTGATGTATTAAACTATAAATCATTTTTTCATTGTATATATTCTCTTTGTTTAGTATTCTGGCAGTAGTCAGAATTTTTAAAAATGTTTCTCTGTTTTTTTAAATAATTTTTTAAAACATACATATTTTCGGACTTTAAGATTTTTCCGCAAAACATAGTTTTTACTATTAAAGAAAAAAAAAAAGAATAAAACTCATGATGTTACCTTATACCGAGTCGATTAAATTTTTTTTTAAATTACATACAAACGACTGACATGGAATCCTCATACAAGACTAAAAAGACAAGAAACTGCTCGTCGATTCCGACTATTGCAACATTTACTCGACAAACGGTCTAAATTGCCAATCCATTACAAAAGACTGATCTACTTGACTATTATAAGGCCTATCTGGACATACGGAGTTGAGCTTTGGGGCTCCACTAAACCATCAAATTCCTCCAGAATCCAATCCTTACAGTCCAA
>NW_027116732.1:228722-229352 GCF_000696795.3 Halyomorpha halys | reverse complement strand
ATTGAAAAGGGGACATCTGAGAGAGTGAAATTGAGAGAATAAAATTGTCAAATAGAATCAGTTTGTTAAATTTAAAAAACTAGTAAAATAAAATATTTTTTTTTTTTAAATAAATAATTTAAATTCTATCCATTGTAGTCTCAAAACCTTTTATTTCTCTTATAAGTCCGACATTTCGGCCAATCCGGCCATGTTCAGGGCAATCTACTTAATACAACTTTGAAATTATATAATTTAAAAAAGTCTAAACTCCATAATTAGTCAATATTCACTTTAAAAAAAATCAAAATCATTTATCACAGACAGGATTCCTTAAAACTTTTATCGTTTTTTTTTACAACTAAAGGTTGTGATAAAAGTTTTATCGTTTTTTTTACAACTAAAGGTTGTGATAAAAGTTTTAAGGAATAGTGTCTGTGATAAATAATTTTAATTTTTTTAAAGTGAATATTGACTAATTAGAAATTGACTTTTTGACCTGGGCAAAATAGCCTGCATGGAGTTTAGAATTTTTTAAATTATATAATTTCAAAGTTGTATTGCTATGTTCTAGTAGCAGATTTACTTGGGATGCCAGGATAATCGCTGAAGGCAATTATCCTAAAATAAGTTAATTAATTGATTATAAAT
>NW_027116732.1:226379-227035 GCF_000696795.3 Halyomorpha halys | reverse complement strand
GCAGTTTCTTGTAGTTTCAGTCTTGTGTGTGGATTCCAAGTAAGTCTCTTGTCAAGATGGAGTCCTAAGTATCGAATCTGTTCAACAGGCGTTAGAAAATAATATTTAAAACATAAATACAATATAAATAGTTTAATCACTATTTGAGTTTTTAGTTGACCGTACTCGGACCATCTCCATTTTATTATTTCACACGGTCGAGCGGCGATCTTCCAATAATTATTCATTTGAGTGTCAACCCTGTGGGTTCGGATCCGGGGTTCACTCAGCCTTATAAAGTGGGGGTACCCTTAAGTGGGGAAGAATCCGGCGGTCGAGCGCGATTCTAACCAAATCACCTCCTTGCTCAACCGTTGGTCTAGTAACTGATCTTCCTTAAGAAGTACTGCATCCCTGAACCTTCATGGGTTTAGCATTACAGATTTTTTTTATTATATGACTATATATTTTCAAAATAAAAAATACCAGTGATAAATGATTTTGATTTTGTTTTAAGTGAATATTGACTAATTAGGTAATGAAACATATGTGGGTTATACTTGTTAACAAAAAAATATTTTATACCTAATGTTTTTAATGTTTCATAGAAATTGATGTTTTGACCTGGGCAGAATAGCCTGCATGGAGTTTAGAGTTTTTTAAATTATATAATTTCA
>NW_027116732.1:224042-226174 GCF_000696795.3 Halyomorpha halys | reverse complement strand
GCAGTTTCTTGTCGTTTCAGTCTTGTGTGTGGATTCCAAGTAAGTCTCTTGTCAAGATGGAGTCCTAAGTATCGAATCTGTTCAACAGGCGTTATAAAATAATATTTAAAACATAAATATAATATAAATAGTTTAATCACTATTTGAGTTTTTAGTTGACCGTACTCGGACCATCTCCATTTTATTATTACACACGGTCAATCGGCGATCTTCCAATAATTATTCATCTGAGTGTCAGCCCTGTGGATTCGGATCCGGGGTTCACTCAGCCTTATAATGTGGGTACCCTTAAGTGGGGAAGAATCCGGCAGTTGAGCGCGATTCTGACCAAATCACCTCCTTGCTCAACCGTTGTTCAAGTAACAGATCTCCCTTAAGAAGTACTGCATCCCTGAACCTTCATGGGCTTAGCATTAGAGATTTTTTTTTTATATGACTATATATTTTCAAAATAAAAAATACCAGTGAGAAATGATTTTGATTTTGTTTTAAATGAATATCGACTAATTAGGTAATTAAACATATGTGGGTTATAATTATTAACAAAAAAATATTTTATACCTAATGTTTTTAATGTTTCATAGAAATTGATGTTTTTGACCTGGGCAGAATAGCCTGCATGGAGTTTCGAGTTTTTTAAATTATATAATTTCAAAGTTGTATTAAGGTAAGGTAAATTATAAATAATAATGTTAAGTATTTCGAAATGTTTGTAGGATAATACATGTAATAAAAGCTGTTTTGTAGTAGATTGTCCCTGAAGATGGCCGGATTGGCCGAAACGTCGGACTTATAAGAGAAATAAGATGTTTTGAGACTATAATGGATAGAATTTAAATTATTTATTTTAAAAAATAATAATATGGAGAACGTGACTTTTGCAATTAGAGCCTTGATATATTTATGTACTGCTTCAGCTGATTAACATTGGCTCTAATTAATTTAAACTAATGAGGTCAATCTTTCCCGTAACGTCACGATTTTCTAATCACGCCTAAACCTATTTTCAATTTAAATTAAATTAAAAAAAAATAAGAAGAGATATTTTGTATTCAAATTGAGTCCCGATCCCCTATCCCGTTATTTCTGGACTAGACTCGGAAATCCCAATTGGTACAATGCTACTATTTGCCGAACCGTTTAGTAAACAAATGCACAAATCCTGTAACCAGATCAAACGGGGTATTCTTATTCAAACGGTACTTTTGTACAATTTAAAAAAAAAAAAAAGGAACTCTGACCTTGCGTTGAATATTCTATATTGTTAATTTTTTTTTTTAGTTTACTTCCTATCTTTAAATTTACATGTCTTTATATTGTAATAATATAAAAATGATATATATATATGGAGATGGTCGCTGGATCAAGAAGGAATAAACAATAGCTATCTCTATCTCTATTTGCCAAATTTTCACCTCCCTTTACAGGGCCTAATCGGGACTAAAAGAGATACAAAACTATTTGTACATAGGGATGGGATATAGAAAGAAAAATATCGATATTGATATCGATATCGATATCGGATAGCAACATCGATATCTATATTATATCGGAACTAAAATGTCGATATTTTAAAATATCTATGTCGAAAATTTAACTAATTAAAGTAATGATAACATAGCAAGATATATTTTATGTCATACCTAATCAAAATACATAAGAAACTCTTAATAACCATGAAACAAAGCAACACCACGACAACCATAACAAATATAAACTAAAATATAATTGTTTTATTGAAGAAAATTTAAATATAGAATATCGATATTTTATTTTGATAAGTACATATTTGTACTTATTATTATTAATTTGTACATTTTGTACATATTCAAAATATCGAAAAACTGTTTTTATAAGATTGTTTTAACATTTTGTAATGAAATATTATTTCGATGAAAAAATATCGAAATATCGTTTCCAATCTTCGATAACTATATTAATAATAATGTAAAATATCGAAAGGAACATGAAATTTTAAAAATGAAATATCGAAGTACTTTTTTTTTAATTTTTCATAAAATGTTTTATTTTTTTTATAAAATATTGATATTTCTATTGAACAAAATATCGAAACATGGTTTCTAATCTACAATATCGATATTAAAAACAATGTCGAATATCGAAAGGAATAT
>NW_027116732.1:217972-219387 GCF_000696795.3 Halyomorpha halys | reverse complement strand
TATTTTGAGAAATCTATATCTCAGGAACTATGTGACGTACAGATGTCTATTAGCACTCAAATTAAAGCTAGTTTAATGGACTATAAAGAAGTGTATGACCTTTACCTTCGTACGAATAGCAGTTTTCATGATATTTGCTAAAATAAATTGCTGGCAGACATCTGTACGTCCAATGGTTTCTAAAATGAAGTTTTTCCTAAATCAAACTTATTGTCTGAACAACTATAAATCAATTTATTTTAGCAAATTTCATGTAAACTATTACTCCTATGAAGATAAACAACATAAACTACTTTATAGCTCATTAAACTAGCTTTAATTTGATTGCAAATAGACATCTGTACGTCAAATGGTTTTTGAGAAATAAATTGTTCAAAATAAATTCACTAACTACTGATCTTTCAGAACGTACCATACAACATTTTTATGAAATGCTGCTTGAGTAAATTTACTTTTCTTTAAATGACGTTCTCTTAGGTTTTCTTGTGTTGTTCCTACTTTTTAAGATATAGAGCTTCGAATGAAAAATTAGTTTTTTTTATCGCTTTGAAACAGCCGCCATTTTGTATTCCTCCCCCTATACTTGACAGACTCATCAATTTTGACTATTAATTACACATAGTTTTCATTAAAGTAATCAAAAATTGGGGTGAGATAACTGCCTTTTTTCTCCTCTTGGGCTCTTGTACTATTATTTACCACTGCCAGATTCGAACCTATGTCTTTTAAGTTCATAGTACAGTGCCTTAGAACTGAGCCACTCCGCTCCCCATTTGGTAGATTACTAACTCAATATTCCACTTTATAAAATAATTTTTGCATCCTCTTTTGTTAAAGTTAGAGATTAAAATCAGTGCTACTCAACTACTTAAGTGATCACCGCCTGACCTAGATTTGTGTTCAGATAGTAGTCAAGGATTGAACATTTCAATTTTATAGACCGTAAAACCTTATCGATTTTTAAAATCTTCTTTCTTGTTTTATAGCTTTTTCTAAGAGATATTATCTTGTAATCGAATACCTGTCGCAATTTTCCCTATTGAAAAGACTCGTTTCTGTTTTCAGCAAGGCGATAATTACCAAAATAGTAGATATCTCTAAATACTTGGCTTAATTTGTTCATTAGTAAATATAATTTGTCGAGTTCTCGATTTACAATAAGTATCTGAAGAAACTGAATCTCCATCCATGTTTAGTGTTTTTTTTAAGTGAGTTTTTTTTTAATTCTGCATAAAAGATTATAAGTTTTTATAATATGTAAACAATAGATAAAATCCTTCTTTAGAAACCTGGGTTTAATTTTAATTAAATCCATCACAAACACTACAGACACACATAACATCTATTGAAGAATGGTTTCAAAAATGGAGAATCAAAATAAATCCTGACAAATCCTACCAGATCACCTTTACTCT
>NW_027116732.1:208393-217538 GCF_000696795.3 Halyomorpha halys | reverse complement strand
TATATTTAGAGCTGTCGATATGTACATTGCTTATAGTGTGCAGGCTGAGGGGCCAAAGGATTTGTTGTATTATTGTTAGTCTGTTATTTAATTTTCATTTAGAAGATCTACTTCTTCTTAATATGTTGATCTAAGGTAGCTTCTGGATGATAAGTGCTGTCATGATGGATTGTTCTTATATTTGCTCCATTATCTTCTCCCTGGTGGTTCCCTTGTATAGGGTGTTTTTTTAAGCCCGATAGAACTTGAAATTGTAAAAAATAACACAAAAAATTAAATTGTAATCAAAATTTTTTTTTTATTCGAAAGATCAATACGTGACATTAACATTTGAAAATGATTTCGGGCATATGGGCACCGCGGCTGTTCTTGACGAAGCGCATTCTGTAAAATTGTGTTCAGCGATGAGGCGCATTTTTGGCTTAACGGGTTTGTTAATAAGCAAAATTGCCGCATATGGTCGTGCGATTTGACACCTCTCGATTATTTCCTGTGGGGCTACGTGAAGTCACTGGTTTATGCTGATAAACCAGCAACAATTGACGCCTTGGAGGCCAGCATTGTTCGTGTTATTCGTGACATACGGCCAGCAGTGCTCGAAAAAGTGGCCCAAAATTGGACGTCCAGAATGCGCTTCGTCAAGAACAGCCGCGGTGCCCATATGCCCGAAATCATTTTCAAATGTTAATGTAACGTATTGATCTTTCGAATAAAAAAAAAATTTTGATTACAATTTAATTTTTTGTGTTATTTTTTACAATTTCAAGTTCTATCGGGCTTAAAAAAAACCCTATATAATTACTTGACAAAATTGATGAGTCTGCCAAGTATAAGTAGGGGAAATACAAAATGGCGGCTGTTTCGAAACCTTAAAAAACCATTAATTTTTCATTCGAAGCTCTATATATCTTTAAAACTACCAAGAACACTAGCCTGACAATTCCTTCTAAGAACTCACCAAGTCGGTACGTATGTAAAATCTATAGAAAATTAAAATCTCATTTCAAGTGTTATTTAATAATTATAAAAATCAACGATTAGCAAAAGTGATAATTTAAAAAATATAAATATACAGTGAATTTTTTTAATAGTGATCAAGAATGAAGAATTATTAAAATAAATCATAAGTCAAACAGCAGTGAACTTCAATCAAGATCCACGTATTTTATGAAAATTATAAAATTTCATTTAATTTATGTAATTTTATATTTAAATTCTCTTTGTTTTTAAATCATTTATTTATTGTTATTTACAACTGTATAACGTATATACAACAAGTAAATTTGCTGTAGGTGAGATAGTGACATGATACAAACATGTGGAAAATCTACCCATTGATAGAACTCCAATAATATTTCTAGAGGATGAGATCCCGAGGCCATCTTCTTTTCAGACGCCTAGGAGGATTATTAGGTAGTGAAGGAGAAGCCAGGCTAGAAACAAGTGGATTTGGGTGGATAGTTTTCCATGGAAGGAATGGTGTTTGGTTTAGGCCAAATCGGCAACATATGGGACATTGAGGTCCTGATGGATGACTTGATTTGTGACAAAGGATTTTACGAAGGATTTTGGACTGTAAGGATTGGATTCGGGAGGAATTTGATGGTTTAGTGGAGCCCCAAAGCTCAACTCCGTATGTCCAGATAGGCCTTATAATAGTCATGTAGATCAGTCTTTTTTAATGGATTGGCATTTTAGACCGTTTGTCTAGTAAATGTTGTAATAGTCGAAATCGAGGAGTAGTTTCCTGTCTTTATATTTAAATTCATGTGTATGTTTATCTTTTAAGTTTTAAATTGTTTTTGTTTATATAAAACATTACATCTTTTATGTAAATAACTAATGCTTTCTACAACAGTCAAATATTCCGAAAATTTCCTGATAATAATTTTAAATATTTGATTTTTAATTTAATTATGTAATAATATTGAATAGAAAAATTTGTAATCAGATGTATTAATTATGTAATATTTCCATAGCTACCCCATAAAAACAGCGTAGCTATAGTAACAATACAACAACCAGATAATATAATTTTTTTTTTAAATATAAGATTACAATATATTATAAGGTAAACCATAGCGACATCTATTAATAGCGAAATGCACTTAGAGAGAAGATGATCCTCGGCTAACCTCAGATCCTAATTGCACCTGATCCTTCTTTAATGAGTAATTCAAATTTACATTCTGTCTGCCTAGACCATAATGTGCTTTTAATAATAGAGCTCTTATAGCTAACTAATTATTAATACTTAGATGCAAATTACTTAAAAATAAATATTTGTTATTGCAAAATATTTTGGAAAATAATTTAAGGGAAGAAAATTGATGAAATTTTAAATTTAAGTTCAGTATTTATTAACATTTTAGGGATCCACTCGTTACTAAGGCGTACAACCTTACACTCTTATACGCCGCAATGCTATAACTTGAATTATATTTACCAAGTGCAGTTACCTCAATTCAGTGTTCTGTAGCCTTCTAAATTTCCCCGGTACATCATCCTTTATCGAATATTTTACTTAATACTCAGTTTTCAAATTGACGTTCTAACATTGACGTTTTACATTAGCAGGTCTCGTTGCCATCTTCTTTTCTGACGCCTCGGAGGAATGTCAAAGGAAGCAAGGCTAAAAACTAGTGGGTCTGGGTGGTTAGGGAGTTTATTATGGAAGGAATGATATCTGGTTCGGGCTAGATCGACTATAGAACTTAAATATTTAAACCTAACTACCTCTTCAAATGTATTTCATTACTATGTCCATACCGAAATTTCTCCCGTTTCTACTGCTATCCATATTTTAAAAATTGTATAAGTTTGATAAGTTGTACAAGTTAAAAGGTGTATTCTTGGCAGGAAAAAAAGTTTATATTTATTTTTCTCATATCTTAACTTAAACGCAACTTGATTATTTTCATAGTCATGCCCTACAATGAAACAAAAAACAACAGTTTTTAGAACAAATATTTTCTTCAACAAGTTATTATAAAACTACAAGTATATAGTGCAATTCATGATTAATAACCATTTTAGTTTTAATTGTAATAGTTATTAATCATAAATTACTTAATAAAAACGGTTACTTGCAATTGTCTATTACAGTTTGTTATTATGATCCAACTAACTCCAGGTTTTTGTCAGATCTGAATTGATTTTGAAATGGAAAATGTACGTAAAAATGGTAAGTATACGTAGGGGGAATTAAAAATTGCGGCTTTTTAAAACGTTAAAAGTAATTAATTTTTCATTCGGAGCTCTATATCTTTGCAATTACCAACAACAATAGAAAATCTAAGAGAGTATCATTTAAAGTAGAGTAAATTTGCTAAAATGTTAGCCCTAATAGAGCTATACCATAGAACGTACTGAAATATGAGTAGTTAGTGAATTTATTTTGAAAAATCTATATCTCAAAAATCAATTGACGTACAGATGTCTATTAGCACTTAAAGCTAGTTTAATGAGCTATGAAGTAGCTCAATTCGTTTATCGTCGTAGAAGTAATAGTTTTCATGAAATTTGCTAAAATAAATTGATTTATAGTTGTCCGGAAAAATTTTCATTTGCCAAATTTATTAATTTAGTAAGTTAAATTTCCTTTATTTTGAGTGTTGGCAGACATATGTGCGTCTTATAGATCTAGAGATATACTTTTTCAATAATCAAATATTTTATACGAATAACTAGAAATAAACAGTTTGTGAATTTATTTTGTCAAATATCATAAAACTACTACTCCTAAAAAGATAACCGTTATAAACTATTTTATAGTAAGTTAACTAGTTTTACTTTGAGTGCTGACAGACATTTGTACGTCACATAGTTCCTGAGATATAGATTTCTCAAAATAAATTAACTAACTAATAATCTTTCAGTACATTTTTAAGAAATGTTGCTTTTTAAAAAGCTATATCTCGAGAACTATTGGGTGTAAATAACTCTATTAGGGCTCATATTTTAGCAAATTTACTCTTCTTTAAATAATGTTCTTTCAGATTTTCTAGTGTTGTTGGTAGTTTTTAAGATATAGAGTTCCGAATAAAAAATTAATGTTTTGAAACAGCTGCCATTTTTTATTCCCCCTACCTATACTAGGCAGACTCGTCAATTTTGACTAGTAATTATACATTTTTTAATTAAAGTAATCAAAAATTGGGGTGAAATGACTGCCTTTTTTTCTTTCCAGCTCTTGTACTAATATTTCTTTTAAATTTCACTTATAGTTGTTTTGTTTTTTTTGCCCGATGAATGATTTTTGATACATCAAATTAGAATTTAGGTTCTGTTTTTCTAAAACGGATAGTGAGAGCAGTTTGGTCAGGTTTATTAAGGTTGTTTAATAGTTTTAACAAACCTGACCGAACTAAATTAAGGTATATTATTGACTAGTATTGATAATAAATTAATTGTACTTAATGATACTTCACGCTGACTGGTGATTCGCATTTATAGGCCAGACCGATGTGCGTGAAAAATGGAATGTCCTGAAAGATATTATCTGATCAGTAACCAATGATAAATCGTGATGGTAACCAATGGTAACTGGTGTAATAACTATCAGGAACTGTAATATTATTATATTTTGATAGGCATTCAGCAAATTATTGTGCTTACTGCGTTTCACTCAATAGAAATATTTTCCCTGCCTTCTCAATCAGCAATTTTCACTTTTTATTTTCTACAATATATTTATTTTATAGAAGATTACTGATCAAATATTCATTTATCTAATATATACATAAATAGAAGACCAAAAGAAAATAAATGTAAATTATAGTAACTCATTATAAGAAAGATTAAATTAAATTAAAAATAATATTAATAAAGAAATATATAAATAAAAGAATAGTATCATGATTTATATAAATAAATATATGAAGCCATATCAAAAATATAATGAAATATAATTGATCAAGTAATACAAAAATATAAATAAGAAATAATTTATATACATGATAAACAAAATTAAATTTAAGTAACCACAAAATAAATTCAGATTTATTTTACGCTTAACTCCACTATATAAACTAACAAATAACTTTTAAAAATTTATCGATTGGCTGTAAAATACAGTACTTCAAATCTCGATTTACAGATTCGGTACTTAGGACTCCATCTTGACAAGAGACTAACTTACAATCCACTTAAAACGACAGGAAACTGCTCGTAGATTCCGATTGCTACAACACCTACTTCGCAAGAGTTCTAAACTTCCCATTCACTAAAAAAATTATTGTATACTATGATAATCAGACCAATTTGGACATATGGTATGAGCTCTGGGGCTCCACCAAACCATCAAATTCTTCCCGCATCCAATCGTTACAATCCACAATCGTCACAAATAAACTCATTCACAAAGACCTTAGCATTATTATTTTGTTCAGTTGTAAATTACATAAAATAAATAATGAAAAAAAAATCGATTTTATATTTTAAAAATCTATCGATTGGGTGTAAATACAGTACTTTAAATCTTGTTGATTGCATTTAGTAGTTTATTTTCATTTGATATAGAAAGAATATAGATTTATAAAAATATTATGTGTCTTGGTGTGTTAACTAACAAATACATGATAAAAATTGCAAGGTCTAAAGTTAAATATATAAGCTAAGCATTTTATAACTACGCATTTGTGTTACCTACCATCTACTTTGGATGTATTTATGTTTCTTTTCATTTATGTATATAGAATGTAATCCCGCAAAACTCTGACATGAAACATGCTTGCCTCTCTGGCACAAGCGTCACTTTCTTTGTTTATCAAGCATTGTTATAGCGCGGTGGTTCCAAAAGTGTGCGCCGCGGTGCCGTCATAAAGGCGCCGCAAAAAATTCAATCAAAAAAAATTACATCGACGGAAAATAAAAATTAACGAAGAGTGTATCAGTGATTGTTTTCCCTTGTTTCGCTAGTTTGTAATGAATTTGGTAGTTTAGACCGTTTGTCTTGTAAGTGCTGTAATAGTCGGAATCGACGGGAAGTTTCCTGTCTTTTCAGTGTGAGGATTCCATGTCAGTCATCTGTCGAGATGTAGTCCTAAGTAACGGATCTGTTCAACGGCAATAAGTGGGGTATTATTAAAGGATACTGTGTGGCATGAAGTCATGGGTTTACTAGGGTCTCGAGGCCATCTTCTTTTCAGCGCCTCGGAGGATTGCCAGGAATGGAAGAGGAAGCAAGACTAGAAACTGGGTAATTTGGGAGTTTATAGTGGAAATATTGATATCTTTTTCGGGCTTAATTGGTTACATATGGGACAGTAAGGTCTTTATGTATGATTTCATTTGTGGCAAAGTAAGGAGCATTGAGGATTTTACGAAGGATTGGATACGAGAGGACTTTAAGGTTTAGTGGAGCCCCAAAGCTCAACTCCGTATGTCCAGATAGTGTTTATTATGATCATGTAGATTAGTCTTTCGTAACGAGTTGGGAGTTTAGACTGTTTGTCTAGTAAGTGCTGTAATAGTCGAAATCCATACGCAGTTTACTATTTCTATCTATATAGATTTTCGTTTTGTTGGTTTGAGATGTGCTCTAGTTTATCTTATAAGACGAAAAATTAATGATTCGTTATTTACTGCTATTTCAGATATGACTTTCTTTTGAAAGCTTACAACAATATCCTATGTAAATAATTTCATATATATTATTTATGTGGTATGTAGTAACTTGTAAGATTATGCAACCATTGGGCAATGGATTAAGTTAGGTTAACCAACGAGTAACATTTAGAAAGTTTTTTTCTTTCTTCCTATTGACCGGGAATGGCTAAGCCCGAATTTGCAATGCTGCCTTTCTAAGACCCGTGGATCAAATTGCTGGCCATTAAACACTGGGTGCTATCCATGTTCGAGTCCCGTACAAAAGGTTATTGCTCAATACAAACTCTTCAGTTAGGTAACTGGTGGTTGCGGTTAAAGACTGGCGTATTGTCCGCTATTGAAGAGAATTAATCCGTTATTTTCTGCGTATCCTGCTATTTTTCGGATTTTATAGTAGATGATAAAAGCTAAGAGTTTTTTTTATTGAGTCAGAACATATGAAATGGTATTTCCTGGGGTGTATGAGATAAATTAAACAAAAATAAATTTTATTGCAAATATTTTTTTATTTACTGGAAGATCATTGATTGACCGTGTTTGATCAATAAAATGAGAAGGTCCGGATGCGGTGAAAGTAACTCAAAGTAAGTAATAAGAAATAAACTATTAATCATGAGCCGACGTTTTGGCCCACTTTGCAGGGCTTCATCAGGGCTAAAAAAGATAAAAAAAAACAAAAAAAAAACAAAAATTAAGTAGCAGTGTAAGATAATAAAATAACAAGTATAAAAATAAACTCTGGTGAGAATAAAAATTATGTAAAATACATTTATATAAAAATGAACAAATTAAGTCAATTAAAATAAAATAAGATCTACAGTGAAACGGATAAACAAAGATAAATAGAAAACGAAAAATAAACAAGAACTCTATATTTCATTAGTATTTTTCGACTTTTAGTGTGTACTTTATTTTTTATATTTCTCGTGTATCTTCTTTTTATTTGTTATTGTATTCCTTTTCATTATTAGATAATAAATTGTTTATCTCTTCTTTTTTTTAAAATACTTTTCAGTGTACATCTTATTTAATTTAATTTATTAATTTTTATATAAAGTTTCACGTATTTTACACTATGGTTTATTTTTATTTCATTTTATCTTATTCTCTTACTCTGTTACTCAATTTTAGTTGTTTGTATCTTTTTTATCCCTGATGAAGCCCTGTAGCGTGGGGCGAAACCTTGGCCCATCATATACGATATTTTCTGTGCTTCGTTCAACTTTTCGTCGAATATCTTATTAAAATCTTTTTGCTAAACAGTGATAACACTAACGAAATTAAAAATAAAAATACAAATAGAATAAGTTTTAGTTGACTTTTGAGAAAAAAATATACTAACTTTTTATAAAAACTCCTCATTTAAATATTATATTTCATATTTCGGTAAATAGTTTAAATTTCTTTTTATCACGTACTCGTTCTTTCTTATGAATTAGGTTCATATAATACAAAATGTTGATATAGTCAAATCTATAGGAGTCAGACAGACACCTTTCATCTTGAACTAAAGTTATAATTCTTAACTTGACTGAGGTTAGTGGATCTATTACCTTGTGATAAATCATAACACCAAAAATGATAGAAGGCAATATTTATTTAAAACGGAAACCGGAGACTTTAGTTTAAAAAAAAAACATGAAGAAGATGATCAGGGGTGCAGTAAAAAAAAAAAGTTAACAACTATTTATTTTCCGACGTTTCGAACCACTTTGTAGAGCTGCATCAGGGTTAAAAAGATAAAAAAACAACTAAAAATGTTTTGACATTGGAGGATAATTAGATACAAAAAAGTAATCTTAAAATTATGTATTACCTTTGTGTCTCTTATTATCTTACTGTGTCAAAATATTTTTAGTTTATTTTTAACCCTGATGAAGCTCAATAAGGTGGTGCAAAACGTCGGCAAAATAAATAATTGTTAATTTTTTTTTTTACCGCGTGGACGAAGTTGAGCTTTGGGGCTCCACTAAACTTTCTAATTCCTCTCGTATCGAATCCTTAGTAAAATCCTCAATGCTCCTTACTTTGTTACAAATAAAATCATCCATAAATACCTTGATGTTTAATATGCAACCGATCTAGCCCGTCAATCCTTCCATTATAGACTCCCTAACCACTCAAACCCATTAGTTTCTAACCTTACTTCCTCTTTCATTCCTGAAAATCCTTCGAGACGCCTGAAAAGAAGATGGCCTCGAGACCTTAGTGTCGTAAACCCATGACTTCTTGCCACATAGTATCCTTTAATAATACACCACATATTGCCGTTGAACAGATCCGTTACTTAGGACTACGTCTGAACAGATGACTGACATGGAATCCTCACACAAGACTGAAAAGACAGGAAACTGCACGTCGATTCCGAGTGCTACCAATGAGTAGTTTCTGTACATGGCTGTCTCTCTCAATTTTAATCTTACTTCAAATTTACTTGTTGTATTTTATGTAGAGTTGTGAATGTCAATAAATAAATAAAAATACATTTTTTTTTTTACCGCAACCCTAACCATCTTCTTCATAATTTGAAATAATA
>NW_027116732.1:206483-206993 GCF_000696795.3 Halyomorpha halys | reverse complement strand
GTGGATTCCAAGTAAGTCTCTTGTCAAGATGGAGTCCTAAGTATCGAATCTGTTTAACAGGCATTAGTGGTGTATTTAGAAAGGATACTGTAGTTAGAGAGATGAGTAGGCTAAGTTATGATTTACTTTAAAGGTTCTATCAGAGAGGTAGGAGCGGATTAAAAGGAAATATGTAGGGGAAAGGAATTGACGAAGTTTATAGAACAGATCTGGATGCCAGACTCGATCAAAAGCTTGTTCAACCTCCATTTTAAAACCATTCAGTTCTGGTACAAACTCTCGATCAGAATCAGAAGGGATCTCGAAGCAAAATCAAAACGGTTTATTAATTGCTTTGTACGATTCATCTTTGGAGTCTCCAGGGACGCCTCTGTCACCCCATTTTATGAAGAGTTGAAGTGGCTTTACCCCTTCCTCCGTCGTAAATATTTCCTTGCTTCCTTTCTCTATTAAGTTAACAATCCTGCCGTCCATCGTACATCTCAGATATCCTTCAATTTAAGTCCTTAG
>NW_027116732.1:201910-202203 GCF_000696795.3 Halyomorpha halys | reverse complement strand
TAAATTCATTGTTTTATTTCATTTTGTAATTTCATCTCTATTTTGCAATTTACTCTAAGGCTCTAAAGCCTAATTTTGACGCCTGTAAATTATTCCAAAGGGATCAATCCCTGAATAAATAGAGATTATTATTATTATGTTCTTGTAGTTTTATAGTCATTAGTTGAAGAAAGTTCTTGTTCTAAAAAACTGTTTTCCCATTGCAGTGCATGACTATGCAAGCAAAAAAGTTTCGAAACGTTGCCTGAATAAATTTTTATTTTTTACTGATGCTCACAAGATCCACAAAGATA
>NW_027116732.1:195040-198179 GCF_000696795.3 Halyomorpha halys | reverse complement strand
TGGCTCAATAAAATAGTATATTCTACTATTTGAGTTTTTTTGACCGCACCCGGACCATATTCCTTTCATCGTGATAATATTAACTTTGTCGACTTGGTGAGGTACATTAAACTCGACGAAGGAAGCACCTGATGCTGCATTTGGTTTCCCTATAGGCCCTCAGTTCCTCCTTTATCAGCTATGATATTTCACGAGATCCGCCTGTGTTATATTTTCGTGACGATCGGCTGGAGAAGCAAAGGTCAGGGTGGCACGAAGGTACATCTTTCCCAAGCTCACGATCCTCCAGGTGTGGGCCGCCGGCTGTCTGTTGGCCAACAGTATCCATGCTTCGGCCTCTATGACGTCTGTAAATAATGGCCAAGATCGATTGCGAAATGGGAAGCCATTGTATTGTAGTCCTATTTCGATTCGAATAACATATGAAATGTCAGTTACTAGAGTATGAGGCAAATAACATATGAAAAAACTTTAGCGACGTACTCCTTATTTAAAATAACTTCTTTGGCCAATTTCTTATATGTATACCATACCAAATCATTAGACGAATAACATCCAACATGTGAACAACAAAAGGCCAATCACTAAAAAAAAAAAAAGAGCTTTATATGATCCATTAGGAAATCAATGAGGACAATCATTATAAAATAACGGGTCCAATGGGAACATGCACGAAATGTTTTTAAAATAATCATTGTTTGTATCTTTACTAATACCTGTTATTAGAGAGAATATGTTTAGGGAGATATAGGAAAATAATAAGAAAAATCTGTACACCATGAGATAACTTCTACTTACCTTTTAACGTTCCCACATTTTGTGTGGATTGGTAATAGTATAATCTTCAAGCCTTCGAAAATAATAAAATTCCACGAATAAGAGAATTGGCCCTTAAAGACTCGGAAGAATCCATAGACAAAATAATAAAATTTCTCAAAGAAACACAACTTTATACTAAAATATAATCCACCAATACCGACCAGTGTAAAAAGGAAATAGTCTGCATTCAACTATAAGTGAAGAAGATAGATGAAGTAAAAAGGGTGTAATAACCTAGATGTTGATCGCCCTGAATAAAAATCTAATCTAAATCTAGCACAAGAGCCGGGAAGAAAAAAAGGCAGTTATTTCACCCCAATTTTTGATTACTTTAATGAAAACTATGTATAATTAATAGTCATTATTGATGAGTCCACCAAGTATAGGTAGGGGGAATAAAAAATGGCGGCTGTTTCAAAACCTTAAAAAAACATTAATTTTTCATTCCGAGCTCTGTATGTTTAAAACTACCAACATTAGAAAATCTAAAAGTATATTATTTAAACAAGAGTAAATTTGCTTTGCTGAAATATTAGCCCTTTAAAAAGCAAGATTTCTTAAAAACCTACTGAAAGATTAGTAGTTAGTTAATTTATTTTGAGAAATCTATATCTCAGGGACTATGTGAGGTACAGATGTCTATTATCAATCAAATTAAAGCTAGTTTAATGTACTATAAGGTAGTTTATGACCTTTACCTTCGTAGGAATAGTAGTTTTCATGATATTTGCTAAAATAAATTGATTTATAGTTGTTCGGACAATAACTTTGATTTATGAAAAACTTTATTTCAGAAACTATTGAATGTACAGATGATGTCAGCTCTCAAATTAAAGCTAGTTAAATTTACTATAAATTAGTTGATTAGACTTATCTTCATAGGAATAGTAGTTTTTATGATTTTCGCATATGAATATAAATTTGTCAAATGAAAATTTGTCCGAACAATTATAAATCAATTTATTTTAGCATATTTCATGTTAACTATTATTCCTACGAAAATAAACATCATAAACTACTTTATAGCTCTTTTAACTAGTTTTAATTTGATTGCTAATAGACATCTGTATGTCACATAGTTCCTGAGATATAGATTTCTCAAAATAAATTAACTATAAATTCACTAACTACTCATATTTCAGTACGTTCCATACAACATTCTTATGAAATGATGCTTTTTAAAAAGCTATATCTCGAAAACTATTGAATGTAAATCAGCTGTATTACGGCTTACATTTTTGTAAATTTACTCTACTTTAAATAATGTTCTCTTAGATTTTTTATTGTTGTTGGTAGTTGTAAAAATATAGATCTCCCAATAAAAAATTAATTATTTTTAAGGTTTTGAACAGCCGCTATTTTTTATTCCTTCTACCTATACTTGGCAGACTCATCAGTTTTTACTATTAATTATACATAGTTTTCAATGAAGTACTCAAAAATTGGGGTGAAATAACTGCCTTTTTTATTATCTTGGACTCTTGTACTACATGTGATGTTTGATGGTATTGGAGCACACCGCTATAATGACGAAAATTATGAACAAAAAATTTTATTTTTCTATTGTATTGTAAGATTTCCTGGGATCAAAATATCGAGTATAAATTTTGTTCCTGCCAAGATTAAAACAATTTAACAAATGATCAAGAAGCCGAAATACATTCGGGAAAGATTGGGCCGTCTCGGCTTTTCCTCTTTGGAATCGGGTTACTTTAAGTTTCCTATTATTTGTTCATAAACTTTTTTAATACTTACAGAGTTGTGCTTTGGGGCTCCACTAAACCATCAAATTCCTCCAGAATCCAATCCTTACAGTCCAAAATCCTTCGTAAAATCCTTAATGCTCCTTACTTTGTCACAAATCAAGTCATCCATTAGGACCTCAATGTTCCATATGTTGCCGATTTGGCCAGAACCAGATACCATTCCTTCCATAACAAACTTCTCAACCACCCAAATCCACTTGTTTCTAACCTGGCTTCTCCTTCATTACCTAATAATCCTCCTAGGCGTCTGCAAAGAAGATGTAGGAGGTAGGAAATTACGGAGTTTTTAAAACAGTCCCGGGTGCCAGACTCGATCAAATTGAGTAATTTAAGTTAATTTTGTAACGTCAATATTAAAGATTGTGCAGAAGTAAAAGAGAATTTAAACATTGTCCTTGAAAGATTATAATCGATACAACATTATAAATATTCTATACAAAATTTATTATAGTCTTTAATTGGGATATTTTAGGTTACGTAATGAATTTATGAAATGTCCTTTATATTTCGTAGATCTAGCCGTATTGATAACCTTGAGATGCAACAGCCGCAAG
>NW_027116732.1:191551-193340 GCF_000696795.3 Halyomorpha halys | reverse complement strand
TTTGTGAGGAAATAAACGCTAGGTTGAAGACGAGAAATGCTTGTTAATTTTCAATTTCGAAACTGCTTAGCTCGCGCCTTCTATCGAAAAACTAAAAAAATAGAAATTACAAAACCATTGTACTTCCCACTGTTCTTTATGGATGTGAGACGGGGCCTCTTGCACTAAGGGATGAACAGCGTCTTAAGGTTTTTGAAAATAAAGTATTGCGAAAAATATTCGGACCGAAAAAGGATGAATTTAGAATATTACACAGCGCTGAATTAAGGGACCTATACCCAGTAAATATAATTCAAGTTACAGCATTGCCGCGTATAAGATGGCCGTATAAGGTTGTAGGGCTTAGTAACGAGCAGATCCCTAAAATATTAATAAACACTGAACCAACGGATAAACTTCCGAGGGTAGACCGAAACATAGACGGGAGGATTGCGTTAAAATTGATTTAGTGGAATTGGGTTTGGAGGGGCATCACTGGAAGAATTTATTCAGGGACTTATAATGAAAACATTATGCACTCAATAAATTAATCTTCATGACAATGTCTAAAATTGCATTATTCTCATAGTTACTAATATTACATTTATTAGTTGACAAACTTAATTTCAATTACCCATTTTATCAACATTACATTGTTATACTAGGTATATTCATGATCTTTAGTTTAACATGTTAAATGAAGAAATATTCTCTTCTTTTACCATGTTGAAACGATATAACGTATAACATGGTTGAAAATCTGTTAGTAAGACTACTAAACTAAAAAGCAATGGTTGACAATAATAATAATGTAATGGCAGTTGTCAATTAGCTCATCTTGATTCTTTTTCTCACCAGTAAGAAGATCAACAAGACACTCAGTAGCCAAACTTTGACACAACTCCTATTTGCACTCACTTTAGGCATGTTGTGATAAATTAATGTAATCAAAACTTAGAAGTAAGCAATAACATGAAGTTGTGGAAGGAAAGGTTATAAAACAAGTTGTTCGAAAAATCCGCTAGGAGCTCTTATGCATTTACCATTTAACCTGACATTAAATAGGGCTGCTACAATACTTATTACATTTAACATGGTAAAATATTTTAGATTTAACAAAACATAATGAATTCTCCTACTGTACAGAGTGTAGTGATTACCAATGTTTTGGTTGTGATATTGTAATAAGATCCTTGAAAATGGCCGGAATGGCCGAAACGTTGGAGTGTTAAGATAATAAAAAAGTGTTGAGACCAAATAGATGTTTTTTATAACTACTAAACAAATCTGTATCATTATTGCATCATTGCATTATATATTATAATTAAAATTAATTTCTGTTATATTATTACTTTATTTTATTTTTATTGTTTTTGTCTTTTCAGGTGAGTTATACTCCATAAAATACTCTACTCTAGCTGAGGGCATAATGAGGTAATGTTTATTTCATGTCTGAAATGATTTAATTTAAGAATTTTCTATTGTGAATTTTGTGTATTTTTGTTGGCGTGTAAATTTCATATTGGAGCAGTCTAGTTGGAACGCTTTTTAGCTAGCATTTAAAAGCGTTCCAACTAGACTATAGAGAACAAATCTTAGAAAATAAGGGGTCCCATTAGTTTAATTTAGTGTTATGTTCACTTTAGTCCTTTATAATCCTAAGTTGTTCGTAAAAAATCTAAACTGTATCTTAAATATGGCCGACTTGATTAAAGATAGCTCTGGTTTTAGGATTTTTAGGTTATACGTTTTGGTCATCTAGGTAAAAAGTTTTGATTTGTAACTTAATATATATATATATTTTAAAAAA
>NW_027116732.1:189665-190863 GCF_000696795.3 Halyomorpha halys | reverse complement strand
AAAACATATAAAGTGAAATAAATAAAAATAACAATACTAATAAAATAAAATAATTTTTTTTTTAAATAAATAATTTAAATTCTATCCATTGTAGTCTCAAAACCTTTTATTTCTCTTATAAGTCCGGCATTTCGGCCATCTTCAGGGCAATCTACTTAATACAACTTTGAAATTATATAATTTAAAAAAGTCTAAACTCCATGCAAGCTATTCTGCCCAGATTAAAAAATCAATTTCTAATTAGTCAATATTCACTTAAAAAAAAATTCAAAATCATTTATCACAGACACTATTTCTTAATAGTTAATATTGTTTTTTTTTACAACTAAAGGTTGTGATAAAAGTTTTAAGGAATAGTGTCTGTGATAAATGATTTTGATTTTGTTTTAAGTGAATATTGACTAATTAGAAATTGATTTTTTGACCTGGGCAGAATAGCCTGCATGGAGTTTAGACTTTTTAAAATTATATTTTAACAATTTCGACTCAAATTTCCATGGTAAGTAAAATTATTGTGATGCGCGCACCGCTCTATATTTTTCTGTTCATATGAGATGTGCTTTATCAGTTTTGCCTTTATTTGATTTTGTCTTTTTCTATCAAAGACCTTTATGTTCCAGATATAACCAAACCAGATATCATTCCTTCCAATATGAACTTCCTAACCACCCAAACCCACAACCTTGCTTCCTATTTCATTCCTGATAATCCTCCGAGGCGCCTGAAAAGAAGATGGTCACGAGACCTTCTAATGTAAAAACGTTATTAGAGTGCTACCAACGGGTAGTTTCTCTACTCGCCTGTATCACTCTATTATAATCTTACATCAAATTTACTGGGTATATCATTATGTACAGTTGTAAATTATAATAAATATATATATAAATTCTTTTTCTGTGAATTTTCTAAATGTTAGCTGTTTAATTACGCACTTGAATCTGAGAAACTCAATGATTAGTTTTGGAATGTTCTGATATTTACTATTTTATTTTATTTTTATACCAAATCGGCCTGGTGGGCCTTACATGGTTGATATAACTTATATTATATATATTTTTTAACAGTTGATTATGAGGGGGTATAGTCATACAAATGACACCCCTAACTATGTAAATTTGTTCTTATTAAAAGAAAAAAAATAATAAAAGATACGAATAATGCTTCTTAATAAAAGAGAAAAGTCAAATTAATAACAAAA
>NW_027116732.1:181685-189340 GCF_000696795.3 Halyomorpha halys | reverse complement strand
TGATGTAATCCTCTATTGACTCCATTTGTAATTCGCAATGCAATTGGCTATTTCTTATGAACCAAAGAGCATTAACTGCGATTCTTAGGACTTTATTTTGAAAAGATTGTAGTTTTTTCTTTTCGTGAAGGATGCCGCTCCCCAGACTTCACAGCCGTACATCAGCAGTGGCCTGAGAATTGTTTTAAATATAAGAACAGTTGTTTCTGGTTTTAGTTAATGTTCTGATAGTATCATAAGAACGTTTTGTCATATTCAAAATAACTGCTTCTATGATATTATATAACCGTTATCATACCATTACATAACTGCTACGGTCCCATCCCGGTCCCATCCCGGTGACTTCCCTTTTCCAGACTGGGAGATGCCGGTCCTGAAGGACAGTAATCGGACTCCTCGATTGTTTTCTGTAAATGACGAGGTCATAGCCATATTAGACCCTGACCATTTTTGGATCGCCTGTATCCAATTTGTAGAAACGTCCAAGTAATTTGAACAGATGTTTCTGTTAACCTCGTATCTCCCGGTTTACCAGAATTTGCAACGTTAGAGAATGTAGTCAATTGTTATTTACACGCTTGGAGGTCGATGAAACTATTGTGGAGAAAATTGTAATTAGGAAACATAGCATTCTGATTCTTATTTAACCGTATAATTAACAAAAAACTACGATGGTACTTTTTTATTTATAACAATAGCAAAATTATTATAATAGGGGTATTCATGATGTGTTAAATGTAAAATGTTTTACCATGGTTAATGTTATAGGTATACTAGGGGTATTCATGATATTGTGTTAAATGTAAAATGTTTTACTATGCTAAATGTTATAAGTATAGGAGGGGTATTATTGATCTTTAGTTTAACATGTTAGAGCGTGTTAAATGGAAAAACTTATGTTAAATGGAGAAATATTTCCTTCTTTTGCCATGTTAAAACGATATAACATGAGAATGACGTCACGAAACAGACCAGCTGAGCTTGTTTTATTTATTGTCCTCTTAGGAGCCCTATTTTATTATAATAGGGGTATTCATGATGTGTTAAATGTAAAATGTTTTACCATGTTAAATGTTATAGGTATACTAGGGGTATTCATGATATTGTGTTAAATGTAAAATGTTTTACTATGCTAAATGTTATAAGTATAGGAGGGGTATTCATGATCTTTAGTTTAACATGTTAAAGCGTGTTAAATGGAAAAACTTATGTTTAATGGAGAAACATTTCCTTCTTTTGGCATGTTAAAACGATATGACATGTAACATGGCTGAGAGTCTGTTACTAGGTCTGTTAAATAGAGAATGACGTCACGAAACAGACCACCTGAGCTTGTTTTATTTATTGTCCTGTTAGGAGCCCTATTTAAATTCATGTTAAATGGATAAGAACTCCTAGCGGATTTTCTGTGCAATTTGTTGAGAAACCTTTCCTTCCAAAACTTCATTTTATTGTTTACTTCTATATTTTGATTCATTATTATTATTGTCATCAATTGCTTTATTAGTTATAAAATCATCCAAAACAAAACTAACATAATCAAAACAAAAAATACGTCCAAGTAACCTAATTCAAAAACAAATAAAACGGTGACGAGCTCTGCTGGTCTGTTGTGTGACGTCATTCTCCATTTAACACACCTAGTAAGAGACTCTGAACCATGTTTTTTAGTAACTAATTAGTAAGTAATTTATTACAACATGCCTAAAATAAGTGATAAGTAGAAGTGTAAAAGTTTGGCTACAGATTGTATTTTTTAAAAAGTCCAAAACACAAGATAAATGAAAAAAAAAAAAATACAAACTACGAGTTAGTTACCTAACACGACAACAAATAAAACAAGCTCAGGTGGTCTGTTTCGTGACGTCATTCTCCATTTAACAGACCTAGTAACAGACTCTCAACCATGTTACATGTTATATCGTTTTAACACGCTAAAAGAAGCAAATATTTCTCTATTTAACATAAGTTTTTCCATTTAACACTTTAACATGTTAAACTAAAAAATGAATAAACCTTTTGTATCATTATGAATGCCTATTCTTCCAATTAAATAATGTTGGATTAAATATTACAATATTGTATTTGATTTATGATTTTTTCAAAATATTTAGTGATAGCATTAGGAAGGACCGTAGCCGAGCGAAACTGATTCATGACTGCAGCTGCACTGGTTCGAATCCGGCCTGGGGCGTCGACTTTTATTTCTGTGATAGCCCTAAAGAATGAAAACTTGACATCCCACCATCGTGGTTAGAATAGGGTGATTACCTGTAGATATTCCCGCCTCCGGTGTCAGAAATGACCGTTGGTATTTAAATAACAATTTTGATCTTAAATTCGATGCGGTCGATTTTCCATAGATGCATGATAATATCGATATCAGCCCGATCTGTAACTCCGAAGATAAGGAAGATAGGATTCACTCCTTGACAACCGGTCACAAGTATAGTGGAGTTATAAAAAATATTTTGGGCAGCGGGCCTGCTCTCCAGAGCAATTAATCAGTTTATTAAATTCTCTAATTGAAGAGCTCTTGACAGCTATGTACGACGGGCTACCCTGGAAAGAGCCCAGTTGGTTAACATATCAGGGATCAATGCCATACCACAGTTTGATATTATTGTTGAGTTTCTTTTAATATAAGTACACCTTAACATCCCATTCGTTGCAGATTTGGCCCAAAACAGATATGCGTCTCTTCATTCCAAACTACTTACTTGTCCTAATCCATTAGTTCTTATTCTCTTTATCCTTAACAATCCCTGATAATCCTCCGAGGCGTCTGAAAAGAAGATGGGCACGGGACCTTTTAATTTAATTTAATGCTTGAAGTACTACCAATGGGTGGTTCCTTCCCAAGATTTTCAAGTGTATATGAAACATACAACGTATTTACTTATTGTATTTATTATTTGTACAGTTTTAAATCACATTAAATCAATTTAAAAAAAATATATAAATACCATCTTGTTTTTAATTACTGACTTGCTGATCTTTTAAAGCACATAATTTATTTTTTTATTTACGTGTTGTAGCTCAAATCGCACAGAGGCTTCAAAAGACAGGTATGTTTCATTGTCTATGTTTTTTAATTGTTAGTATTTTTTTTTTATAAATAAACTCACGTTAATCAACCACGAACATCGTGCAGTCGAACATCGTCTGGCCTGCTTGAGAATAGGCCATACTCTCCTCACGCACTCTCCTGATCAGAAAACTGCCACCTCCAACGTGCAAATATTGTCAGTCCATTCTTACGATTAGACATATTTTCGAAGAGTGTGTACTCACTATTTGCCAACAATAAATAGGATAGGACTGACCCCAAATTTATCCGAAACTCTCGCAGATAAGGAAGCTAAAATTACACGAGTATTTGAATTTTTAAAAGCACATCGCCTTCTTTATAAATTATAACTCCTCTTCGATTTTTATGTTTTTTATTTATTTTTTTTATTTTATTTTTTTAAAAATTATTTTTCAATTTTTTTTTATTTTTCTATTTTTTATTTATTTATTTATTTTATTAATTTTTTTTTTACTTTTATTATGCCATAGGCGTTGATGACCAGAGGGTTTTACGCCTTTAAGCAACAATCAACAACAACAACAACATCGTGCAGTTGTGTGAAAAAGTTTATTTCTGTTAACTATAATCGTTAGTATGGATAGAATGTGATTTACATGATTCGATTTCTCTTTTAGGCTTTTATTTAATTTGAGGATAAGGGACAAAAGATGCAAAATGATCGATTTTACTATCTTTTATATTTGATTGCAAGTGACTCATGGAACATATTCAATTAGACGTATACATGTTGTAAGGACACTTATCTTTTTATGCTGATTGTATAGTTTACTACCGAAAGGAATTGCTGATCTAAATACACCGCCGTAACAAAGAGGATATCAGAGCACGACAGTTAACCCAGTAACATACTGATAGAGCGGAGAGGATACGGCACTAACAGTGTTCTTGGTTAATGGTACAGTAACAGTAACAGTAAGAGTTGAGTACTGTTTAGGTACACCATAAAACGTCTTTGACAGTAGAGGCTGTACTTTTGGGTACAGCAGCCCCTGGCATACTAATGGTCTCGTATCTCAGCGGCAGAGTCGTAAATCTTCTCTGGCAGGTTCTATCAAAATAAAATTCTCAACTTATTCATTCTGAATTGCTTATTTCTGTATTCTCCGGCGAGGAATCTCATTGTACTAATTTATCGGATCTTGACTGAAAATACCATATTATTCAAATTACAGCGATAATTTTATCGTTCAATAACCAACTTTTTTTTAAAAAAATTAATTTATTGATATCTACAACTGTATCAAAATTTGTACAAGTAAATTTTATTTATTTATTTATTAACTGTACAAATAATAAATACAATAACTAAATATGTAGTATGTTTCATATACACTTGAAAATATTGGGAAGGAACCACCCACCGGTGGTACTTCAAACATTAATTTAATTTAGAAGGTCCCGTGGCCATCTTCTTTTCATACGCCTCGGAGGATTATCAGGGATTGTTAAGGATGAAAGATTAAGAATTAATGGGTTAGGGTGGTTAAGGAGTTTGGAATGAAAAGACGCATATCTGTTTTGGGCCAAATCTGCAACGAATGGGATGTTAAGGTCTTTGTGAATGAGTTTATTTGTAAAGTAATAAGGAGCATCAACGATTTTACGTAGGATTTTGGATTCTAAGGATTGTATGCGGGAGGAATTTGATGGTTTGGTGGAGCCCCAGAGCTCAATTCCATATGTCCAAATTGGTCTGACTATCATAGTGTATAATAATTTTTGTAATGAATAGGAAGTTTAGAGCGTTTGTCAAGTAAGTGTTGTAGCAATCGGAATCTACGAGCAGTTTCTTGTGGTTTCAGTCTTGTGTGTGGATTCCAAGTAAGTCTCTTGTCAAGATGGAGTCCTAAATATCGAATTTGTTTAACAGGCATACTATTTGGAAATGATACTGTAGGACAGGAGGGTAGAGGTTTACGACGGAGAGTGAAGGTGATCTGATGGGATTAGTCAGGATTTATTTTGATTTCCCAGTTTTGACACCATTCTTCAATAGATGTTATGTGTGTTTGTAATGTTTGCGATGCATTAGTTGGGTCGTTACAAGTATTTGACGTTAGTTATACAATGGCATGTGGAGAATCTCCCCATTGATAAAACTCGAATAACATTTCGAGAGAAGATCTCGAGGCCATCTTCTTTTAAGACACATAGGAGGTTTATCAGGTAATAAAAGAGAAGGCTAGAGACGTTTAGGTGGTCAGGACGTTTATCATAGAAGAATTGATATCTGATTATGGTCAAATCAGCTGCGCATGGAAAAGTTAGGTCCTGATGGATGACTTGATTTGTGACAAAGTAAATTGCATTAAGAATTTTATAAAGGATTTTGTATTGTTAGGATGGAACTAAAACCAGAAACAATTGTTCTTATATTTAAAACAATCCTAAAGCACTGCTGATATACGGCTGTGAAGTCTGGGGAGCGGCATCCTTCACGAAAAGGAAAAAACTACAATCTTTTCAAAATAAAGTCCTAAGAATCGCAGTTAATGTTCCTTGGTCCATAAGAAATAGCCAATTGCAGTGACCTACAACCTTGAAATCCAACCTCAACCCGAAGACTGAAGCCCAGACTGTTGCAGGACATTCATTTATAAATTTTTAATAAAAATAAAATGAATTCATAGTCACACTACCTCTATTTACTTATTATTATTATTCATTATTATTGTTATTTTATATATATTATTTTTTTATTATTATTTTAACCCCTTTTTCATATTAACTTGTTTCTTTGTACTATTAGAAGACAATTGTTTGTTTTATTTAAGTGTACCAATATCATTATTTTTTGTTATTAATTTTACTTTCCTCTTTTATTAAGAAGCATTATTCATATCTATTTATTTTATTATTATTATTTTTTCTTTTAATAAGAACATTTGTTAGGGGTGTCATTTGTATGACTGTATCCCCTCATAATGGACTGTAAAAAATATATATATAATATAAGTTATATCAACCATGTAAGGCCGATCTGGTATAAACATAAATTAAAAAAAAAAAGTTAAGATGGGATACGTGACGAATTCGATGGTTTGGTGGTGCCCCAATGCTCAACTCGCTATGTCCAGGTAGGCCTTATAGTTGTGTGCATCAGTCTCTTGTAGTGGTTTGGAAGTTTAGACCATTAGTCCGAATCGACTTGAAGTTTTCTGTCTTTTCAGTCTTGTGTGAGGATCCTAGGTTAGTCGTTTGTCCAGATGTCCAAAAAAATCCAAATTTGTTCTGTCCTCTATTATCTTATACAATTGTATGTGTTAATTAGGAATTTTCTTTTTTGAGCTTGACCGTTCACTCACACAGTGACTATTTTGCAAAACGTACGTCCAAATTGTTGCCTCAAATTAAAAACTCGAAGGGTTAGAAATCAATCAATAGAAGACTATTTACATTTCAATGTCAAGAAAAGAATAGGTTTTGCTTTGCCGTACAAAAAAATACCGATTTATATACTGTTTCACAGGTTCAGGCATTCATTAGACTTTATATAGCGTACATTAATTAAGTCTGTACCGGTACGACGCATCAAGGGTCGTTACTAAACAAACGGTTGAGCAAGGAGGTGATTTTTATATGACTCCCTTCCTGGTCATTTCTGACATACGAATGGTCTACATGTTATCACTCTATTCTAACCATGGTTGGGGTTCAAGTTTTCATTTCGTAGAACCGCTGCAGAAATGAAAGTCGACCTTCCTCGGATACAGACGGCCCAACTAGGATGTGATTTAGTCAGAATCACACTCGACAGCCAAATCTTTACCCATTAAATGTACCCACTTTTTAAGGCTGGGTGGACCCACGGGGCTGAGTCGTGGTTACAGTGGAACAGAAAATTATCTGTCGGATTCGAACCCGGGTCCGTGGAGTTATTAGCACAGTGCCTTACCACTGCACTACCCATTCCCTCATGGGATATATATATATATATATTATGTTAGGGGCAAGCCGATGAGAACAAGCCCTATTTATACCGGACCTGCACCACCCAACATGAATATATATCGGCAGACTTCCTGCCCCCGAGTGGCCAGATCATGGTCCTTGCATACCAATGTCCTTAAGGATCCATGTTACTGGAGGTAATTAGTATCCTCTGGTCACTGCCTTCTAGTTCAGCGTCACCTGTGTGCTATTGTTATAGTAAGTTTAGGCAGGCCGTTGAGTTTGACAGACATTATCATAACATTATATGCTCAAGAAAGGATATTCGTACGTTTTAAATTTATTTCTATCCTTAAACATCCCTTCGTACCTTCCACGACATTCTCGCCCATGTCAATACTTGAACAATTGTTGTGTCGACCGTACATTATTTATAGTTTTCAATTTTCAGGACTTAAAGTACTGTTTAGTTGTTGTTGTTGTGGGCTGGGGCTTTAGAGTGTAAACCCTCGAGGTCATCAACGCCCATGTTCCACACTTAATAATTCTATTTAAGATTTGATACTCTTTAAATAATTATTTATTAAATAAATCAAAAATTTGTATCCTTTTTTGTCTCAACACTTTATTTTTCACCAGTCCAACGTTTCGGCCATTTTAGCCATCCTCA
>NW_027116732.1:179766-181350 GCF_000696795.3 Halyomorpha halys | reverse complement strand
CTGACCATGATCAACGTTGCTTAACTTGGTAATCTATTGCACCTGTATAGTCCAGACTGTGTCGTCACCTATATATATATATATATATAGGTTATATGCCATATAGGTTATATCTTGTATAAGAAGAGTTAAATATTTATGTTTTTAAATTTTAAAAGAATAGGCTTTTTACTTATAATAAAGGAAATGACCAGGGCAGAATAGCCTGCAAAAGTAACTTTAACTAAATTTAAAATAATTTGAGGAAGAAATTATAATTGAAGATGTCCTTGAGGATGGCTAAAATGGCCGAAACGTTGTACTGGTGCAAAATAAAAGTGTTGAGACAAAAAAGGATACAAATTTTTGATTTATTTAATAAATAATTACCTTGTCTCGAGAAATTGAAATAATATAATTAATTTAAATAATTACTTATTTTAGAATTATTTAGTAGGTATAACTTCCTGGTTTAAATCTTATTCAAAAGGCCATTCCTTTTAAAGAAAACTAAGACCATTTCCACGTTCTTCTGGTCATCATTCAGAGCATCCGATACACTCGGTCCCACTCCCAATCAATTAAATTCATGGAATAGAAATGGCATTCTCAAATATGTGACTGATCGTAAGTATACAGTTGCTGTGTTGACATTTTGGCGGTGGCTGCTTACTGATCAGATATGCGTGAGTTTAATTAGTATGACCTATTCTCAATCTGGCAATAGCTACCTCCTCCCTGCGATTGGAACGGTTTGATGTGGTCCATGGTTAATTGGTTTTTTTAATAGTTTTCATACAGTACAGTTTAGTAACATTAAACTTCTTTTTGTTTAGAATCGATTTTTGATCATATCGAATGTAAATAATAGCACATATATGGAAGGATATGTAACTTTTGGTAAAATATACTTTAAATATTTTCTCAAGATCTAATGCTCTCTCTATTGTACAAGAGCCGGGAAGAAAAAAAATCAGTTATCTCACCCTAATTTTTGATTTCTATAATGAAAACTATGTATAATTACTAGTCAAAATTGATGAGTCTGCCAAGTATAGGTAGGGGGAATAAAAAATGGCGGCTGTTTCAAAACATTAATTTTTCATTCAGAGCTCTATATCTTAAAAACTACCAACACTAGAAAATCTAAAAGAACATTATTTAAAGAAGAGTAAATTTGCTGAAATATTAGCCCTAAAAGAGCTATTTGCGTCCAATAGTTCTCGAGATATAGCTTTTTAAAAAGCAAAATTTCTTAAAAATCTACTGAAAGATTAGTGGTTAGTTAAATTATTTTGAGAAATCTATATCTCAGGAACTATGTGACGTACAGATGTCTATTAACACTCAAATTAAAGCTAGTTTAATGGACTATAATGAAGTTTATAAACTTTAACTTCGTAGGAATAGTAGTTTTCATAATATTTGCTAAAATAAATTGATTTATAGTTGTTCGGACAATAAGTTTGATTTATGAAAAACTTCATTACAGAAACCATTTGGCGTTCAGATGTCTGTCAGCGCTCAAATTAAAGCTAGTTAAATTTACTTTATTGTCTATCTTTGTAGGAGTAGTAGTTTTTATGATATTTGACAAAATAAACT
>NW_027116732.1:176243-177727 GCF_000696795.3 Halyomorpha halys | reverse complement strand
TTATCTTCGTAGGAGTAGTAGTTTTTATGATATTTGACAAAATAAACTCACAAAATGTTAATTTCTAGTTGTTCGTATAAAATGTTGGATTTTTGAAAAATATGTCTCTAGATTCATAAGACGTAAATATGTCTGCCAGGACTCAAAATAAAGGAAATTTAACTTACTATATAGTAGTTTATGACACTTATCTTCGTAGGGGTTGTAGTTTTTATGATATTCACATATGAATATAAATTTGGCAAAATTTGTCCGAACAACTATAAATCAATTTAATTTGGAAAATTTCATGAAAACTAATACTCCTACGAAGATAAACATCGTATACTACTTTATAGCTCATTAAACTAGATTTAATTTGAGTGCTAATTGACATCTGTACGTCAAATGGTTTTTGTTATATGAATTTTTCAAAATAAATTTACTATGAAGTAGTTTATGATACTTATCTTCGTAGGGGTAGTAGTTTACACATATGAATATAAATGAGGCAAATGAAAATTTCATGTAAACTATTACTCCTACGAAAATAAACGTCATAAATTACTTTATAGATCATTAAACTAGCTTTAATTTGAGTGCTAAAAGAGATCTGTACGTCAAATGGTTTTTGAGATATGAATTTTTTAAAGATAAATTCACTAACTACTGATCTTTCAGTACGTCCCATACAACATTTTTATGAAATGTTGCTTTTTAAAAAGCTATATCTCGTAAACTATTTAACGTAAATAACTCTATTAGGGCTCATATTTTAGCAAATTTACTCTTCTTTGAATGACGTTCTCTTAGGTTTTCTTGTGTTGTTCCTACTTTTTAAGACATAGAGCTCCGAATGAAAGTTTTTTTTTTTATCGCTATGAAACAGCCGCCAGTTTTTATTCTCTTACCTGTACTTGGCAGACTCATCAATTTTGACTAGTAATTATACATAGTTTTCATTAAAGTAATCAAAAATTGGGGTGAGATAACTGCCTTTTTTCTCCTCTTGGGCTCTTGTACTACCAATGAAGACCAGATCTGCAAAGCCCCACCCAGAGTACAAAGCAGTACCGCCTTCATCTGCGACGACCTCTAGCTATTGTTCTGGGAACATGATGGCACATCCCGATCATTAGAGCACTGCTCCTCCTCTTTGGTATTCACCTCATGGCTCGGATCTTAGCCTGTTGATTAAAATTAAACTGAAAAAGGAGGCGTTTACTCTCGGCGTGGGCTCTCATTATTCACAACATGGGCTGAGTGCGGTGAGGTTCGCTTCCAACTTAATTAGGATTTGCATAAGGATACAATTTAGCCTGAAAACTGCGTGATAAAAAATAATAAGGGAGTTGAGGAAGGCATAAGTTGCATTGCACATACCTACGTATACATATAGTATAGGGGTTTTTTTAAAGCCCGATAGAACTTGAAATTGTAAAAAATAACACAAACAATTAAATTGTAATCAAAAATTTTTTTTTATTCGAAAGATCAATACGTGA
>NW_027116732.1:171689-173777 GCF_000696795.3 Halyomorpha halys | reverse complement strand
GCCCATATGCCCGAAATCATTTTCAAATGTTAATGTCACGTATTGATCTTTCGAATAAAAAAAAAATTTTGATTACAATTTAATTTTTTTTGTTATTTTTTACAATTTCAAGTTCTATCGGGCTCAAAAAAACCCCTATACAACAGCCGGGAAGAAAAAAAGGCAGTCATCTCACTCCAATTTTTGATTACTTTAATGAAACCTATGTATAATTACTAGTCAAAACTGATGAGTCTGCCAAGTATAGGTAGGGGGAATAAAATATGTTTCAAAACTTTCATTTTTCATTCGGAGCTCTATATCTTAAAAACTACCAAAAACACTAGAAAATCTAAGAGAACATTATTTAAAGGAGAGTAAATTTGCTGAAATATTAGCTCTTTAAAAAGCAAGATTTCTTAAAAATCTACTGAAAGATTAGTAGTTAGCTAATTTATTTTGAGAAATCTATATCTCAGGAACTATGATACGTACAGATGTCTATTAGCACTCAAATTAAAGCTAGTTTAATGAGCTATAAAGTGGTTTATGACCTTTACCTTCGTAGGAATAGTTGTTTTCATAATATTTGCAAAAAGAAATTTATTTATAGTTGTTCGGACAAGAAGTTTGATTTATGGAAAACTTCATTTCGGAAACCATTGGGCGTACAGATGTTTGCCAGCGCTCAAATTAAAGCTAGTTAAATTTACTAGAAAATAGTTAATTATCTTTATCTTTGTAGGAGTAGTAGTTTTTATGAAAAAATATATCTTTAGATCCATAAGACGCACATATGTCTGCCAACACTCAAAATAAAAATAATTTAACTTACTATAAAGTAGGGATGGGATATCGATATCGATATTATCGAAATATCGATATCGAGTAACCGATAATATCGAAAATTTTCCTTCGATAATATCGGCATATCGGTTTCTAAAAAAAAAAAATAAATCCAAATTTCGATATTTTTTTAAAGTAAATAATGAAGCTTAAAAATAGTATTTCGATATTTTAATTTTCAAATTCATTTCAATATTTGACATTTTTATAATTATTGATTTCTAACGTTATTCTGATATTATTTAACGACAAATTTAAAATGGAATATCGATATTTTGTTTCAATAATTTAATATACATTAAGATAACATAACATATTTGGTAATATCGATATGGTAGATTATAAACAATATCCCGATATAATTTTATCGAAATATTGATATTTTGTTTAAAAAGACTAGAAAATTGTATAGAATAATTAAAAATGGAATATCGATATTTTGTTTTGATAAATACATATTTATTTCGATATTTTGTATTATTATAATATCAATATTGAATTTAAGCAATAATATTCCGATATTATTTTATCGAAATATCGATAATTTATTGAAAATTACTGAAATAACACATAGAGATTTTAATAAATTTCCTATTATTAAATTTTCTTCAATAAAACAATTATATTTTAGTATATATATGTTCTATTTATGATATGGTTGTGGTGTTGCTTTGTTTCAAATTTATTAAGAGTTTCTTATGTATTTTGATTAGGTATGACATAAAATAAGTCTTCCTGTGTCTTGCTATATCATTTTATAATAATTATTACTTTAATTCGTTAAATTTTCGATATCGATATTTTAAAATATCGATATTTTAGTTCCGATATAATACCTATATCCATATTGCTATCCGATATCGATATCGATATTTTTCTTTCGATATCCCATCCCTACTATAAAGTAGTTTACGACACTTAGGCTCTTGTACTAATACACATCCTACTCATATTTGGCATCTCACAGCTCTCCGCGATTATTCAAAATATGGTTGAATCTAATGCTGGATCTACACATTTGCCACTTGTCACAATTCCAAGACTTGTACACACGCTTGCTTAGTTTGTTTAAATTTCTTTAGTTATTACATTCGATTAACTCTATTTCCCTTATTCAAAAGAACAATAACAGATAGGTGTAATTAAAGGAAACGTAGATATAAGAAATGTAGGTTTTAGGTGACCAAAATATAATATTTATATTATAATACATTTATATACATAGATAGTACTACATAACCTGTAATATATGTTTTTTGTTAT
>NW_027116732.1:156128-171639 GCF_000696795.3 Halyomorpha halys | reverse complement strand
ATATATATTGTCTCTGTTATTTTTCTATTTCTTTTTTAATTCACATTGTCTATCATTTTTTGATTTTTAAAATCAAATTCGTGTTTATACTTTATGCTGTGTTGTGCTGTAGTGTTGATACCATATTTTGGACATTTTTACAATTATTTTTATGTTTCTCAACTCGAGTTTTTATTTTGTTTAATCTCTCCAAAAAACACACCTTTACAATTCTGGCAATTACTGTTGTAAATTACATTTTTTTTTTCTCTTATTATCAATTTTATCTTTCATATTGTTGAGATAATTGCACAATTTTTCACTTTATAAACCTAATTTCACATTATAATGGTTATATTCCACAAATTTCCTATTAATTTTATCAGTTAAATAGATATAAAATATCTAAAGATTCAATAATCTATAAATCCTCTATTTCGAAAGAATTATTTATAAATAATAAATAATTATAAATTTAGATTTAGCAAAGAATTATTAATTTATAATGAAGTGTTGATAGCTGACCGTAGATTAGTATGTGGAGAGGAGGTGCGGTCAGCAAATAAACACAAATAAATAAAAAAAAAAAATTCATGCCTACGTTTCGACCTGAATTTCAGTTCAGTGGTCTTTATCAGGGAGTTCAGGCTGAGGTTCCGACCAGTAAGAGACCCCGACAATCTTCTTCACCATTCTTAATTCAGATTTAACAAATAATTTTTTATATATACATCTTATATCAATAAAATGTCGAAGATACAGTATATCAAGTCTATCAACTAAGTTAATGTAAACAAACATCATCGTCATAATTAGTGACTGTATTTAGGTAAAATTATATTTTTGCCCCAGTTCCAAATATTGCAAAACTTCGGTACATATAAAAATCATGACAAAGTGATTCCAGTGACATGTTTTAGGAATATATGACGAATAATGTATGACGTCATTTACAAATTTGTCTTTGATTAATAAATAAATTATAATTTATTTATTTATTGATATTTACAACTGTATAAAAAATACAACGAGTAAATTTGATCATAATGATATGATACAGGATGTAGAGAAACTACCCAGTAGTAGAACTCTAAAAAAAGTTTTCAATATAAGGTCAAGAGGCCATCTTCTTTTCAGGCGCCTCGGAGGATTGCCAGGAATAAAAGAGGAAGCAAGCTTAGAAACTAGTGGGTTTGGGTGGTTAGGGAGTTTATAATGGCAGGAATAATACCGGGTTCGGGCTTGATCAGTTACATAAGGAACATTTAGGTCTTTATGGATGGTTTTATTAGTAACAAAATAAGGATCATTGGAGATTTTACGAAGGATTTTGGATTGTAAAGATTGGTTACGAGAGGAATTCGAAGGTTTAGTGGAGCCCCAAAGCTCAACTCCGTATGTCCAGATGGGCCTTATTATTGTCATGTAGATCAGTCTTTAGTAATGAATTGGAAGTTTAGACTAAGTGATTATTTATTAATTTAATAATTTAATGCCGGTTGAACATGGTCTTAAATAAATCACATCCTTGTACAACCTTTGTTCTGATAACGGCAACTTCTCGCAATGTAACCTTTTAAATATTTTTCACATTGTTCAATAAGTAATTGTTTAATTTACAATGTTCTGGTTTTGTTAACAGTCAAAACTTTTTAATGATTTTATTCAATAATAGGTGTAAAATATCACTAAACTATATTGTTAATAAATTATTACATCACAGAATTGCTTCGGACCAAGATGTTATCTTTTTGTGGAATTGGTTTTACGCCCTTTGAAAAAGAAATTAAACGATGCTGGATTGATTTCTCATTTAGCGCTGCGGGATGTGCAAGGCCTCGACCCATTTCGCCATATGACACCCAGCAGAGCGGTAGTTAGGTAACGGGGAAAACAATGTCATACATAAACATAAACCATCCTCGCCATAGAGGTCTTTTATTTACCACTGCCATTTGAATAGTTCTATTATCTCGCGAATCCCAGTCACTGGCGACTCTGTTGGCGCTTTCCGGGTCTATTTTAAAAGTTATTCTCTCAGTTCCTCCTTTTAGTACAAGAGCCCAAGAGAGGAAAAAAGGCAGTTATCTCACACTGATTTTTGATTACTTTGATGAAAACTATGTATAATTACTAGTCAGCCAAGTATAGGTAGGGGCAATAAAAAATGGCGGTTTTTTCAAACCGATAAAAAAATCTAATTTTTCATTCGGAGCTCTATGTCTTAAAAAGTAGGAACAACACAAAAAAACCTAAGAAAAAGTTATTTAAAGAAGAGTAAATTTCAAAAATATGAGCCCTAATAGAGTTATTTACGTTAAATAGTTTTCCAGATATAGCTTTTTAAAAAGCAACATTTTATAAAAATGTGAATTTATTTTGAAAAATTTTATAACTCAAAAACCATTTGACGTACAGATGTCTATTAGCACTCAAATTAAAGCTGGTTTAATGAGCTATATAGTAGTTTATGACGTTTATTTTCGTAGGAGTAATAGTTTACATGAAATGTGAAAAATGTTGTTTTCATTTGCCAAATTTATATTCATATGTGAATATCATAAGAACTACTACCCCTACGAGGATGTGTCATAAACTACTTTATAGTAAGTTAAATTTCCTTTATTTTGAGCGCTGGCAGATATTAGTACGTCCAATGGTTTCTGAAATAAAGTGTTTCATAAATCAATTTCTTTTATAATTAATATCATGTACTTCACATAGGTCCTGAGATATAGATTTCTCAAAATAAATTAACTAACTACTAATCTTTTAGTAGATTTTTAAGAAATTTTGCGTTTTAAAAAGCTATATCTCGAGAACTATTGGACGTAAATAGCTCTTTTAAGGCTAATATTTCAGCAAATTTACTCTTCTTTAAATAACGTTCTCTTAGATTTTATAGTGTTGTTGGCAGTTTTTAAGATATAGAGCTCCGAATGAAAAATTAATGTTTTATTTACGGTTTAGAAACAGCCGCCATTTTTTAATCACCCTACCTATAGTTGGCAGTCATCAATTTTGACTAGTAATTATACATAGTTTTCATTGAAGTAATTAAAAATTGTGGTGAAACAACTGACTTTTTTTCTTCCCGGCTCTTGTACTATCACGGTTCAAAGTCAATAGGTTCGAAAAAAAATTTATTGAATCAATAAAAAAATTACAGCCCGAAGAAACTACGATATTTTTAGACATCGCAAATAATAATATTGTATTATTATATTCTAAATGGCGATATGAGTATTGAACATTGGTTGTGCCATCTTGACACTAAGTACCCTGTAGCTTCCTAATTTCTCTGATAGATGGCACAACTTGTTATTGAAAATGTCTTGGTAACAGGCTCCAGATGCCCTGATGAAGGTCCGAAATTCTGGTCGAAACTTAGGCACTAATAAATAGTTTTTTTACATATTTGTATTCTCTATTGACCGCACCCCCAACCATCTTCTCCTCATGATGTAAATTTGATTAAGGACTATATCTCGAAGTAATTACAAATAAGACAAAATATATGGTTAGTAACGATAAAACTATTTTGGTGATACATAAATAGGATTTGTTTTTCGTACCCTTCATTAAAATAAAATTAGTATTCCATACAGGTATAATACATGAAATGTATTATATATGATTTACTGAGTTTTCTTCGTTTGATTGCCTTGTGGAATTATAAGGTGTTGATAACAGTTCAGCTAAGGTGGTATAGTCAGGCTATGCCATGAAGTTAATGGAACGAGAAGGGACCGTTCTGATATCAAAGCAAATCCCCTCCTTGTACAACCGTTGGTCTTCAATTTATACCCAAAGTTTATCATTCGGAGTCTCCGGTATCTGTAAGAAACTATATTGTTTAGGAAACGAAGGTATGTTTGTTATTTTTCAGTTGCAAAATTAATTACCTCGCATCTTCTGTTTAATAACTTTTTTTTCTATTTATTTATTAAAATTTAAGGTATTTTGTACTAGAATAGGTCGAAGCGAATCATATAACTTAGGTTTCTTATTCTATTTTTTTTATTATGTATTGTACATATTTTTATGTACTTTACAACTGTATATACATAAAAATATGTATAGTAAATATGATGCTAGTTCGATTACAATGGTACAATACAGACATGTAGAGAAACTACGCATTGGTCTAATTACATTTCTACATTAGGAGACTTTCTAGGCTTTTGATCGAGTCTGGCACCCAGGACTGCTATACAACTAAATTTCCACCCCCTACATACTTCCTCATTATCCGTTCTCATCTCTTCGACAGATTATTTCAAGTAAATCACAACAGTGCTTATTCATCCAACTGTGCTCAGTTTGCTGGTGTACCTCCGGTCTGACGTCCCAACCCATCCTAACACTACCCCTACCACGTATATCAATGACATGTGTCTATTGCCAGTGAATAATGACCCTTGCTTTGTATCTCCAACCCTCCAATCCCACACAACCACCCTTGAATCGAGTCAAAACTGGAAAATAAAAATTAATTCCAATAAATCCCTACAAATCACCTTTAACCTTCGCCGTAAACCCATGAGTTCCTTCCCCACAGTATCTTTTAATAATATCCCACCATTTTATATCGAACAGATCCGTTACCTAGTACTGCATCTAGACAAACGACTAACTTTTTATCCTCGTACAAGACTAGAAAGACTGGAAACTGATTGTCGATTCCAACTATTACAGCACTTACTAGACAAATGGTTTAAACTTCCAACTAATTACAGGAGATTATTATGACTATAATGAGGTTTGGGGCTCCCCTAAATCATTGAATTCCTCTCGTAGCCCATACAATCGACAACCGTTCGTAAAATTCTTAAATCGCCTTACTTTTTCACAAATCAAGTCATCAACAACCTCAATGTTCCTTATGTCATACCAATCCTTCCATGATAAACTTTCTAGCCACCCAAACCCACTTGCTTCTAACTTGGCTTCTCCTTCATTACCTGATAATTTTCATAGGCGTCTGAAAAGAAGATGACCTCGAGGACTTCTCTTCTAGAAATTTTATTGGAGTTAGTCTGTATCCTGGCATTGTATAACTAACATCAAATATACTTAGTATATATTTTTTGTCAGGTTCCTCGTAGTTTAGGTGGTTATCCATGTGTATTCATACAGCATTCGTTCTTTCTTATCCTTTTGTGTACTGATGATGGCTTAAGGTCGACTTGTCAGTTATTTACTACGGTTTGAGAAAATTAAAGCCTTGTTTTGGAGTATTCCGTTTATATCTTAGCTCTTGTTTTGTTTACCTTTTTGGCTCTTATTAATTGATTCCTATTATCTTCAAGTGTTGATAGGCGCACTTTTTATACTTGTATCTTTCTTCTTTTATAGCTTATCTGATATAATAATACACTCTCCAACTGATATTAACTCTAAAGATATCTTCTAGAATCAAATGGAGCCGGTAACTGGATGACAAAGTACAGTTGGGTGCAAGTGGAGGACCAGGTGTGCGAACTAAACCAGAACATACTAATTGTAGTGATGAGCATGTTGGCTGGAGTTGAACTCCTCTCCAGCTCCAAGTCCTGATGTATAGCTCTTCCTAATTGTACAGTCTGTTCCAAAACTGTGCAAATATCTCCCTTACTTGATGTTTACAAGAACTTTAGTCTTGTCTTAGTCTGAAGGATCAAAAGGGGCATTTATCAACTCTTTAGAATTTAGTTCTCTTTTTTGGAACTTTCCTCTTTATACGGAACACTAATTTGATTATTTATAACGCCTTAATGATGAATGGAAATTTTTTTAAAAATAATTTATTTATTGTTATTTACAACTGTATACATATATACACATCAAGTAAATTTCCTGTAAGTTATATTATAACATGATACAAACATATGGAGAATCTACCCATTGATAGAACTCCAAAAACATTTCTAAAGGAGAAGATCTCGAGGCCATCTTCTTTTCAGACGTCTAGGAGGATTATTAAGTAGTGAAGGAGAAGCGAGGTTAGAAACGGTTTGGGTGGTTGGGAAGTTTATTATGGAAGGATTGGTATCTGGTTCTGGCCAAATCGGCAACATAGGGAACATTGAGGTCCTGATGGATGATTTGGTTTGTGACAAAGTAAGCAGCATTAAGGATTTTACGAAGGATTTTGGACTGAAAGGATTGGATTCGGGAGGAATAAGATGGTTTAGTGGAGCCCCATCAATGGAAAATTAAATTCATAAAATATTATCTAAAACATTTGTTGAATATTTAAAAAAAAAATGTATTTACTAGCTATTCTGGCAATGCTTTGCTACTGTAATAGATAGTTTGATTTATATTATTATATTTAGTTAAATTAAATATTTAGGTATACTTTATTATTATGATTTGGTAACTTAAATAGAACATGCATACGCGATAACATTCTTTTTTAGCACCTCAAGAAATCCTTAAGCGAATCATTTATATGTTTTTCTTATTCTTCGGAAAGAGACTAAACTGCTCACTGTTGCACGATTTCGACGTGTAGTTAATATAACTCTAAACTGCCAAGTTTGGTGTAGATTGGTTGAATCAAGTTGTCGTCAATTTTATTGATTTCTATGGCGAACAATTTTTGACTAAAAATTTTTATTATTCTTTTTTTTTAAAGGTGCTAAAACGAATATCAACTTTGTTTCACTCTTGAAAAATCTTCAACCACACGTTGATAGATCAGTCGGTCTGCATTGTTTCAATATAGTACTAATATTGAAGCGAAGTATGTATATGACAATATCATAAATAATCAAATTGTCTGAAAGAAAAAGAAAAAATAGATGTATACATAGTTGACTGTAAAAATTGATATATAAGAAAATGGTCAGGGTTGCGGTCAAAAGAGAAACAAAAATAGTTAACAGCTATTTATTTTCCGACGTTTCGCCCCACTTTGTACGGCTTCATCAGGACTGTTCAAAGGTAAAGGTTGAACCTTAGAAAAAAAAAATCAATTAAATCGGATCAGTATTAACCATAATACAGCGAATTTAGGTTCCTTTTTTATTTTCAACGTGTTCTCTGAATGTTACCATATTTACCGTCTTAGAACTTCATATGTATATATAAAAGATGATCATTAAATATAAATACATCCTCAAAAAGAGAAACAGTAAAGCAATGCTGGGTCACTGAGGCGTATTAATAGACTTGTATATTACTAACACAGTGAGCAGGTTAGTCTCTTTCCGAAGAATAAGAAAAACATATAAATGATTCGCTTAAGGGTTTCTTGAGGTGCTAAAAAAGAATGTTATCGCTTATACATGTTCTAATTAAGTTACCAAATCATAATAATAAAGTATACCTAAATATAATAATATAAATCAAACTATCTATTACAGTAGCAAAGCATTGCCAGGGTAGCTAGTAAATACATTTTTTTTAAAATATTCAACATTCATGGGGCTCCACTAAACCTTCGAATTCCTCTCGAATCCAAATCTTACAGTCCAAAATCCTTCGTAAAATCCTTAATGCTCCTTACTTTGTTACAAACCAAATCATCCATCAGGACCTCAATGTTCCCTTTGTTGCCGATTTGGCCAGAACCAGATACCAATCCTTCCATAATAAACTTCCCAACCATCCAAACCAACTCGTTTCTAACCTGGCTTCTCCTTCACTACTTAATAATCCTCCTAAGCGTCTGAAAAGAAGATGGCCTCGAGATCTTCTGCTTTAGCAATGTTTTTGGAGTTCTATCAATGGGTAGATTCTCCACATGTTTGTATCGTGTCATAATATAACTTACAGGAAATTTACTTGATGTCTATATATGTATACAGTTGTAAATAACAATGTATAAATTATTTTTAAAAAAATTCTATTCATCATTAAAGCGTTATAAATAATCAAATCAGTGTTCCGTATAAAGAGGAAAGTTTCAAAAAAGAGAACCAAATTCTAAAGAGTTGATAAATGCCCCTTTTGATCCTTCAGACTAAGACAAGACTAAAGTTCTTGTAAACATCAAGTAAGGGAGATATTTGCACAGTTTTGGAATAGACTGTACAATTAGGAAGAGCGATACATCAGGCCCCTGGAGCTGGAGAGGAGTTCAACTCCAGCCAAGTTGCTCATCACTACAATTAGTATGTTCTGGTTTAGATCGCACACCTGGTCCTCCACTCGCACCCAACTGTACTTTGTCATCCAGTTACCGGCTACATTTGATTCTAGAAGATATCTTTAGAGTTAATATCAGTTGGAGAGTGTATTATTATATCAGATAAGCTATAAAAGAAGAAAGATACAAGTATAAAAAGCGCGCCTATAAACATTTGAAGATAATAGTTTTATTTATGTATATTAAAAAATATACCATTGGTGTGTTTTATTATATTACAGCTAGTATCACACAATATACCCCTGGTTATATACCTCATAACATCGACCACTAATTCAGGTTTTAAAATGAACCCCAATTTCAAAGGAAAACTAAATCTCAACACACATTTCACGTTAACTGCTACACTTTAATTTCAAATAAGGGCTTTGGAACCCCCCTTTTGCAGTAACATTTATTATGGCTTAAACTAGCCAATTTACCATGGATCGGATCATTGCCTTTATATTTTGTAGTCCTAAACTCCAACTATTACCTATCTATCTGAACCTTATCTGAGGAATTCTTCATATCCTCTTGGATCGGTTAGATCTAATCTCGGCTTGTTGGATAACACCTGCGAGAAGTGCAATAAAGGTGAAAACATCCCGTATGAGAGGATCCAAAAATACATTATTCATAGAAAGAGATATTTATCATGTGCGAGAAACCGAAATCAACATTATCTTCCAACAGCTCTCACTTCATTTGTCGTTGGTTCGATTTGTTTATGTTATTTGTTTTGCATAATTATTATATATTATTTTTATTATTATGTGCCGCATAATGCATAAATGGACATAACATTTTGCAATGAAATTCTATTAAAAAATATATTAATATTGAGTAATAAATTCAAATCTATCATAAACATAGTGAAATACTGAAAAAAAATAAACAAATAAAAAAGAGATATTCATTAATAAAATAAAAACTATCATAAATTAAATATAAGTTGTATATATAATGTCAAGAAATAACAATATTGTAAATCGTTGGAAGATAGTCCGGGTGGCAGTCAGTGAAGGTATCAAAGTAGTAAAAGAAAACTATTTATTGTTAACTAACGTTTCGTCCCACGTTGTAGGGCTTCATCAGGGCTATTAAAAAGATGCAAATACTTAACTTAAGTAAAAAGAAAATTACAAGGGTATACAATGAAACGTAGATATTATTTTTTTAAATATTTATTTATTGCTATTTACAACTGTACATTATAATACATTTAGTAAATCTGATCTAAGTTAAATTGGAGTGTTACAGACGTGTAGAGAAACTACCCATTGGTAGCACTCTGATGACATTTTACATTAGCTGGTCTCGTGGCCATCTTCTTTTCAGGCGCCTCCGAGGATTGTCAGGAATTGAAGAGGATGCAAGATTAGAAACTAGGGGGTTTGAGTGGTTAGAGAGTTTATAATGGAAGGAGTTTATAGGGAACATTAAGGTCTTTATGTATGATTTTATTTGTGACAAAGTAAGGAGAATTGAGGATTTTACGAAGGATTTTAGATTGTAAGGATTGAATATGAGAGGAATTCGAAGGTTTAGTGGAGCCCCAAAGCTCAACTCCATAAGTCCAGATTGCCCATAACGTAGAAATTAAATAAGAAAAATATAAGGTTATAAACAATAAATGAAAACGGAAATGGTAACAGATAAAAAGAAGAAATTTTTCTTCCTTTATTCTTGATTTTATTCTTATACCTTTTCATCTCTTAGTTTGCATTTTCTTTAATATTTCTTCTCTTCATCTGTTTCTATTTCCGTTTTCATTTATTGTTTATAACCTTCTATTTTTCTTATTTAATTTCTACGTTTCATAGAATACCCTTGTAATTTTCAATTTACTTTTTTAGTCCTCACGAAGCCCTGCAACGTGGGGCGAAACGTTGGCTCAATTAAAATAGTCATTACTATTTGAGTTTCATTTGACCGCACTCGGAACATATTCTATTTACTATTACACACGCGATCAATCAGCGATCTTCCCATATTTACAAATATATAAATTAAATAAATCCAAAAAAAGTAAATAATAGGAAATAATGTTAAATAAATAAATACAGATAAAATATTACGAATAAATAAAATAATACATACAGAAATATTTTTTCTATTTGAAAACTTTAAATTTTCTTTTTTATTATATATTTGTAATAAGTTTTTTATTTAAGTTAGATTTAATGTTGAATATCCTTAATATCAATTTAGAGAGAAAAAAACACAGATATTCAGTAATAAAATCCTTCCATCCACGAGTTCACGAACGTAAATATTGACATTCTTAAAGAACTCAAACGCTCTAAACTTCCTATTTACTACAATCAAGTCAAATAATAATCGGACCTATTTGGACATTGAAGTTTGGGGCTCCACGATACCATCAAATTCCTCCCGTATCCAATCCTTACAATCCAAAATCCTTGGTGATCCTTATTACGTCAAAAAAAAATTTATTTATTTAATGTAATTTACAACTGTACAAAATAATGCAGTAAGTAAATATTTTGGTGGAAGGAACCACTCATCGGTGGTACTTCAAAAATTAATTTAAATTAGAAGGTCCCGTGACCATCTTCTTTTCAGAAGCCTCGGAGGACTATCAGGGATTGTTAAGGATGAAAGATTACGAATTAATGGGTTAGGATGGTTAAGGAGTTAGAAATGAAAAGACGCATATATGTTTCGGGCCAAATCTGCAACGAATGGGATGTTAAGGTCTATGTGGATGAGTTTATTTGTAACATAATGAGGAGCATCAAGGATTTTACGTAGGATTTGATGCGAGAGGAATTTGTTGGTTTGGTGGAGCCCCAGAGCTCAATTCCATATGTCCAAATTGGTCTGATTATCGTAGTGTATACTAATATTTTGTAGTGAATAAGAAGTTTAGAGCGTTTATCATGTAAGTGTTGTAGCAATCGGAATTTACGACCAGTTTCTTGTCGTTTCAGTCTTTTGTGTGGATTCCAAGTAAGTCTCTTGTCAAGATGGAGTCCTAAGTATCGAATCTGTTCAACAGGCATTAGTGGTGTATTTAGAAAGGATACTGTAGGACAGGAGGGCAGAGGTTTACGACGGAGAGTAAAGGTGATCTGGTGAGTTTTGTCAGGATTTATTTTGTTATCCAGTTTTGACACCATTCTTCAATAGATGTTATGTTTGTCTGTAGTGTTTGTGATGCATTAGTTGGGTACGTCAAAAATAAAATCATTTATAAAGATTTCAACATTCCATTCTTTGCTTGAATAGACACACCTCCTTTAATTCCCAAGTCCTTACTCACCTTTAGTTCCCTGATAATCCTCCGGGCCTTCGATGAAGAAGATGGCCTCGGGATCTGCTAATTTAAAGCAATGATTGAAGTACCACTATCGGCAGGTTCCTTTCCAAGATTATTATGTGTCCTGAAACATTGATCACATTTACTTATTGTATTTTTTTTTGTCTGTTCTAAATGTCAATATATGCTTGAAAAAAAAAAAAAATGTAACTCTTACCTTTTAAGGTACTTCAATATTTCTTTTCTTAGAAAGACCCTTTTATTCTAGCCGTTATTATGTCAGTTCGATACAATATATATTAGGTAATATCAATATAACATTGAAATAGAGGAGCTCGAAGAAATAATATCGTTGGAGTGCTACTAAACAAGAACGAACGCGGGCGTTTTGACGCGCTCTTGTGACCTAGTGACAGTAGCTTTCACTTGTACAAGTCCGCTCTATAGTTCTCAATGACCAAGCGCCTTTGTGTCCCAGTCAGGATAAAAAACAGGTTTCAGTATTTTCGGACAAGAATAGACCGGAACGAATCTTAGGACTTGGATTTCCTTTTTTTTTTATTATTTATTTATTAACATTTACAAATTTATTTATATAACAATACATATAGTAAATTTGATGTATGATCATAATGGTATGATACATGCATGTAGAGAAACTTCCCATTGGTAGCACTCTAATAATACTCTACATTAGAAGGTCTCGAGGCCATCTTCTTTTCAGGTGCCTCGGAGGATTGTCAGGAATGGAAGAGGAAGCAAGACTAGAAACTAGTGGGTTTGGGTGGTTAGGTAGTTTATAATGGAAGGAATGATATCTGGTTCAATGACTTTATTTGTGACAAAGTAAGGAGCATTGAGGACTTTGGATGCGAGAGGAATTGAAAGTTTTAATATTAATAATTATGAGAGATAGTTGACCGTGGATGATGAATGAGGAGAAGATGGTTGGGGGTGCGATCAATGAAAAACACAAATAAGTACGATTAAATTATTTTAATGTGCCAACGTTTCGGCTAGAGTTTCTAGCCTTCTTCAGGGCTAAAAACAGAACAAGATAACAATCACAGTAAGTATAGAAAAATAAAAAAAATAAAAAGGAAGTATAAACGGAATAATTTTACACATAAAATGAATAATTTTACAAAACAGAATTAATAAAATGAAATTATGAGAGAAGCGGGAAATAAAATGTATATATAGGTAATTGAAAATGTTGATAAAATAACATAATTAAGGAAATGAAATAAAAATAAAGTTATATAATGAAAAGAAGTATGAACATATTAGTTATTATTAATTTAAAATTTAAATATAAAAAGAAAATGAAAATTGAGAAGAAGAAAATATATGTAACAATAATAGATGATAAAGAGGCAAATTATAAGTATAGTGAACAAAACTTATAACGCGGGTAAGGAAAATGGATAAAAGTGGAGAAAATAAGGGGTAAGAGTAAAATAAAGAAAGGGGAAAGAAAACAAAAAAAGAATAAAAACGAACCTGTTCGCTGGAAGATCAAACGCCTAATGAATGGATACGGCGCTAATGACGGTCAAACTCAGAATTAAAAAAGCCGTTACAACAATGACTAAGTGTTTTTTTTATAAAGAAAACGTTACGGGAGGGTGAAAATAAAAAATTAAAAGTAGAAAAATCTAGTAAAAGTAGTTATCTTGTTCTGTTTTTAGCCCTGAAGAAGGCTAGAAACTCTAGCCGAAACGTTGGCACATTAAAATAAGTTAATCGTACTTATTTGTGTTTTTCATTGACCGCACCCCCAACCATCTTCTCCTCATTTATTATTAATAATTTTAAAAATTGTATTTCCATTCATTTGTGGTTACAATACGGGAATTCACGCAATCTGTGTCAAATATATTCGACATGTTGTGTGTTAATGTTGAGAAATCTTTATTACATCAATGTGTTTAATTTAATATGTCCGATTGCATATTTGACTTTTGCACACTCTGGTGTTTACTAAAACTCGTAGTGATTTTGTAAATGACATTTAAACCGCGGTGGTGGTTATTATGGGATTTTCATCCATAATGTTTACTATTAAGAACTTGGTCAGAGAATTCGTAAAAACTACTATTCCAAGATGAGAAACATTATAAACTACTGTATAGTACATTATAGTAGCGTTGATTTGATTGCTAATAGACATCTGTTTGTCGAATAGTTTATGAGATATTGATTTCTCAAAATAAATTTTCCATCTAAACATCAACTCCATCCGTCCAGATAGACCTTATTACAGTCTTGTAGATCAGTCTTCTGTAATGTGTTGGAAATTTAGACCATAGAGCAGTTTCCTCTCTTTTCAGTTTTGTGTAAGGATTCCAAGTTTGTCGTTGGTCCAGATGTTGTCCAAGGGAGCGGATCTGTTCGACAGGGATAAGAGCAACATTAGAGAAGTTAATAGTTATACGACAAAGGTTATTTGATGGTATTTACAATATTATATATTATTTTTTATTAGTATCAATTAAAATCTACTTAATATATTGTTAAATATGTTTACAAGTTTGTTTGCCATTATTTTATTTTTACTTAGTCCTGATGAAGGCCTGAAAGTCTGGTCGAAACGTCATAAATAAATAAGCTTTACTTATTTTTATATCTTTACACCTCCTGGACCATCTCCTCATATCGATTCTGCAGTCAATTCCTTATTAGAATAGACCATACGTTTATGTTCCAAAATAAATTCATATTTATAATAATAAATTCCAACAAATCCCATCAAATCACCTTTACCCTTCGTCGTAAACCTACTGACTGCCATACAGTTTCATTTAATAATGTTACTCTTACCCCTGTCGAACAGATCCGCTACCTTGAACAAGCGATTAACCTGGAATCCTCACACCAGACTGAAAAGACAGGAAACTGCTCGTCGATTTCGACTATTACAGCACTTACTAGACAAACGGTCTAAACTTCCAACACATTACAAAATACTGATCTACATGACTGTAATAAGGCCAATTTGGACATATGGAGTTGAGCTTTGGGGCTCCGCTAAACCTTCGAATTCCTCTCGAATTCAATCCTTACAGTCTAAATCCTTCGTAAAATCCTCAATGCTCCTTACTTTGTCACATAAATGTCCTTAATGTTCCCTATGTAACCGATCTATAGCCCGAACCAGATATCACTCCTTCCATTATAAACTCTCTAACCACTCAAACCCCTTAGTTTCTAATCTTGCATCCTCTTCCATTCCTGACAATCCTCCGAGGCGCCTGAAAAGAAGATAGCCACAAGACCAGCTAATGTAAAATGTCATTAGAGTGCTACCAATGGGTAGTTTCTCTACACGCCTGTAACACTCCAATTTAACTTAGATCAGATTTACTAAATGTATTATAATGTACAGTTGTAAATAGCAATAAATTAATATTTAAAAAAAAATGTATAATTGAAATGAATTTAAAAATTTGAAAAACATTTTCAATTATTCCTCTATATACGAATACGCTCAGATCATGTTCCAGATATAGCTAAGGATATTACGGTCTATTTTCGTCTGTTACTGAGAACTGGCCGAATGTCCTCATCTTTCCAATATAGTCCATAGTCAACATGTATTTATAGTATAAAGTTATATAATGCAAAAAAATATGAATATTTTAATTTAGTAGTAATTTAAAAATTAAAATTATGGAAAGGAATAAAAAATCTTTTACATCTTTGTTACGTATTTTTTAACTTTATATAAATTTTTTAAACCATTTGTCCTCACCCTCCTGTACGCTTTCCTCTTTTAAATAATTTTTTTAATATTTTCAATTTCTTCTTTACCTACCCAAATAACTTTTAACGTATTCTCAATCCTGGCGATTTCGTCATCTTTTAACGTATTTTTTAGGGTTTTAATAATTTTCTAAACCATTTGTCGTCGTTCTTTTTTTTTTTCTTCCTCTTTTTACTAGGTTTTTAAATATTTTTTTATTTCTTTTCATAGCACTTCAATTTTTAAATGATTACTCAATTAAAATATTCATATTTCTTTGCATTATATAATTTTAATGAATGGAATATGGTCCGGGTGCGGTAAAAAAAAACTCAAATAGTAAATAATTATACTATTTTATTGAGCCAACGTTTCGCCCCACGTT
>NW_027116732.1:153768-155723 GCF_000696795.3 Halyomorpha halys | reverse complement strand
TATATATTTATAATAAATATTTATAGTTTTTATTTAAGTGATCAAATATTGAGGTGAAATAACTTCTCCTTTTTATTTATTTGTTTTTCGGGTTTTTGCATTAAGTCAGTATCATAGTGATCTCAACTAATGAATAAACAAAATGACCAATAAGACTAGATTGAAGAATGCTAAAACGTGGTACATGTTCGAGACAGATACGTTCAAAATTGATGATATGTATGGAGGTGATATTAGAGACTTAATTATTTAACAAATAAACTCATCCACAAAGACCTTAATGTCCCGTTGTAGATTTGATCCAAAACAGATATACGTATTTTCATTCCAAACTCCTAACCCATTAATTCTTAATCTCTCATCCTTAACAATCCCTGATAATCCTCCGAGGCGTCTGAAAAGAAGATGGCCACGGGACCTTCTAATTTAAATTAATGCTTGAAGTACCACCAATGAGTGGTTCCTTCCCAAGATTATCAAGTGTAAATGAAACATACAACATATTTACTAATTGTATTCATTATTTGTACAATTATAAAGCACATTAAATAAATAAAGAAAAAAACAATTATTTAACGACCTTAATGTTCTATATGAAACCGATCTACCCCGAACCGGGATACCACTACTTCCATTATGAACTCCTTCACCATTCAAACCCACTAGTTCCTAACCTTGCTTCCTCTTCCACTCCTGACACTCCTTCGGTGCTTCATGAAAAGAAGATGGCCATGAGACATGCTAATGTAGAAATGTATATGTTTCTCTTCAGATAGAAATGTTATTTGAGTTCTATCAAGATGCCCACGAGACCTGATAATGTAAAACTTCATTAGAGTGCTAGCAATGAGTAGTTTCTCAACACGCCTGTATCACTCCATAATAACATACATCAAATTTACTTATGTACAGTTTTAAGTTCCAATAAAGATAATTAAAAAATATATATTTAACAGATAGAATGATTACAATTTTGTTTGTACTTTATGACTTGTTAGGCCAAATCATTAATAATTTTGTCGTGAAGTATTAAAAGCTTCTTATATATTGTGCCTGTAAACAATTAATGTACAGTCAGTTATACATACATATATATGTATATACTGGAAGATTATGTAGTAGATAATTATACTATTTTATTGAGCCAACGTCAGGGCTTTGTCAGGGCTAAAAAAGATACAAACACTGTAGTTACAAAAAGGAAAAAAAAAAAGAAAAAAACATAAGTGTAAAATAACAGGGGTATAAAATGAAAAGTAAGATATAATAAGAAAAATTAAAGGTTGTAAATAGTAAATGAAAAGGGTAATTGTAACAGATAGATAAGAGAAGAAATATTAAAGAAAGTTAGTAGATAATTATACTATTTTATTAAACGTTGGCTCAATAAAATAGTATAATTATCTACTATTTGAGTTTTTTTTTACCGCACCCGGACCATATTCCATTCATTCATATATGTATGTACTTTGTGATATTTAAAAGGCTGTGAACCACACGTGGGAGAGTTGAGTCATGAGCGCGGTAAGGTTCCAAAAATAACAGAGACAAGTTTATAAGAGAGCAGCTGGCTTTGGTAATTTGTGTCCTGTCGAAGATGCTTGTTTATTTCTTCGTGTCCTTTCGTCCTGCAACTAATGGAAATCTTAAATTCACAATAGGGGATGTCATAAATTCTCTCTAGCCTATAGTCATCTCGGCATATTGAAAAATTGCTTTTTACACAAATGTCAAACAGCAGTTTTCTTCTTCCTGTATCCTGTATTTCGGTTCAGTTCAGCATTCAAATTTTCAACACGTGTTTAACCCTTTGCACTCAGACCTTTTTTTTAAATGACATAACAATAACTCGAGTGTACTTTTTTGTTAATTTACCGAATGGTTAATTGGCAACTATATGTCGCTATATTTGAGTTATCGAAGAATTTACCGTGTCGACATATTGTCTTTATTAT
>NW_027116732.1:151693-152388 GCF_000696795.3 Halyomorpha halys | reverse complement strand
GACGTCATTCTCCATTTAGCAGACCAAGTAACAGACTCTCAGCCATGTTAAATGTTATTTCGTTTTACCACGGTAAAAGTAGGCAATTTTTTTCGATTTAAGATGAGTTTTTCCATTTAACACGCTTTACCATGTTAAACCAAAGATCATGAATACCCCTACTATATAGATTAAAAATAAGAAATAAATAAATCTGTACCGCTACAACCCAGAAGGGTCAAGGGTTCAGTACTTTGTAAGGAAGTCCTGTTACTAGAACAACGATCATGCAAGGAGATGATTTGGCCAGAATCGCGCTCGACTGTCAGATTTGTCCCTAATTAAGGGTAACCACTTTATGAGACTGGGTGGGACCCGTTGGGCTCTCGACCCCACAGGGTTGACTCAACGGCTACTGCTAACAGATAATAATTATCTACCACTGCAAAGCTAATGCTTTAGCTTTATTTTTTTTGCATATAATATGTTATTTTTTAAGTCGACGAGGAATGTTGTGTTTATGGAATTGTATATTGTGCAAATTTATTGTATGTATTAAAATTTAATATTTTAAGTTTTTTTAAAAATATTTATTTATTGCTATTTACAACTGTACATTGGAGTGTTACATGCGTGTAGAGAAATTACCCATTAGTAGCACTCTAATGACATTTTACATTAGATTATTTAACAAATAAACTCATCCACAAAGACCT
>NW_027116732.1:146475-149467 GCF_000696795.3 Halyomorpha halys | reverse complement strand
AATGAAACTATGTTAAGATAAAATGATAGAAATAAAAATAAAAAGATAAGATGAAAAGAATAAAAAACAAGTAACAAAGGCAAGAGTAATAGTTTCATAACGTTGGAAAATAAAATAGTTGTAAACTATTTTTGTTTCACTTTTGACCGCAACCCTGACCATCTTCCTATATATCAATTTTTACGGTCAACTATATATACATATATAAAAAATAATATTGGTTTTGAAGGGAAAAAAATTGGACTATTTTTGTCCCTAAATCTAGAAAATCGTATTAAATTTTTTTTTTATGTAATTACCATAAATAATAAAAATGTTTTATAACAATGTACCATATTTTCTACGCTGGATACTTAGTAGGGCTTACTTGCCAAATTTTCAAAAAATCTTCCTCTAAAGTACTTTAATTTTTTTATTATAATAAATAAACTGTGTGTAATTATTGTAAATGTAATGTAAAAATTATTAGCAATAATAAACAATATTTTTTACTTTAATTATATTATTTCAATTTCTTGAGGCAGGTAATTATTTATTAAATAAATCAAAATTTATATCCTTATTAGTCTCAACAATTTTTATTTCAACAGTCCAACGTTTCGGCCATTTTAGCCATCCTCAAGGACATCCTCAATTATAAATTCTTCCTCACATTAAAATTTAAAATTTGTTATGCAGGCTATTCTGCCCAGGTCATTTATTATAAGTGAAAAACCTATTTTTTAAAATTAAAAATCATAAATATCTAAATCTTCTTATTTTAAAATTATCCACCAAATCGGCATAAATATTTTTTATTTTCTGGGCAGAATATTGTTTGCTGTTACACTGTAGCCGTGAGTCAATCCTGTGGGTTTTGGAGCTCTCCTGGGGTCCACCCAGCCTCCTTAATTGGGTAAAAATCTAGCGGCCGAGCGTGATTCTGACCAAATCACCTCCTTGCACAACCGTTGGTCTAGTAACTTCCTTACAAAGCAATGAAGCAATGAAGGCCACTGACCCTTCATGAATTGTAGCGGTACTGATTAAATTAATTTTTTTAATTTAGTTTGACGTCGTTATGTTCCCCAATGGCGGACAGGAAAGTCGGCTTATGCAAGTTACCATCATATACCAGTTAGTGTTGGCCGACCGAGGTCTACCCTGTGGGTCCAACACGAAATCAATTCAACCCATCGTGGCTAGATGGTTTGGCAACTCAACACGCTCGGCTACAACGAGATCAATATTATATTTAAAATTACAAGTGTTGTTTTGTAACTCAATCGATTGTCCATAATTCTATTTGTTTATATATTCTTGAAACATTTTTCGGTGGTAACTATATCTATATCAAAACATTTTATATTTTAAGATAGTGAGAGATCATTAGAAAGTATGAGATAGCAGTGGCAGAACGACATTTTTTTTTTTGAATCTTGAAAGAAAGTATATCCCGAAATTATTATTTCGACTAATTAGCATACTTTCTCTTCTTAAAATGTTTAATGAAAATATTAAAGAAAGAAATGGATTCCGAAATTCCCTCAGTTTACATTCGAGGTTATCAGAGCAAGGCAGGCTCTAAGCCAGTCCTCGGTTCGATTGCTTTGAATTATTTTCCCAGGCGACTTTCCTGGATTACCCTCGTTTTTTGGTTTGTTGTTTGCTTTATTGTATGGAACTAAACAAAGTAGTCTGGTCACCACTGTGATCGGTTCACTTATCGATTCGTCAAAGTTGTCTAAAAATAATTTAATTACCATTTGTGAGAAAACATTTAACTAAAAATAATTAACATCTTATGTAAATATTCATAGTTCCCATTACCTACAAAGATGATTAAAAAAAAATAAACAATTAAATAAAAACGGTCTAAACTTCCAATCAATTACAAAAGACTGATCTACATGACTAATAAGGCCAATCTGGACCTAGGGAGTCGATCATTTCGGCTCTACTAAACCTTCGAATTCCTCTCGTATCCAATCCTTATAATCCAAAAACTCATCAATTGCAGGCCTACCTGCTACGCCATAACCCCTGATGAAGACCTGAAACTCAGGTCGAAACGTCGGCATAAAAAAAATAAATACGGTGTTGTTTATTTATGTTGTTCTTTGCTGACCGCACCTCCCGACAGACTTATCCGATGATTTATTGTTATGTTTATTTCCAAGTTTGTTTGTTTATTATGTTTTTATGTTTCTTAGTTATGATTGTTGTGTATTTCTTGTTTTTTCATTCCTGATAAACGCCTGAAACGTCGGCACGAAAATAAAATTTTTGTTTATTTTTGCTGACCACGCCTTGACCAGCTTCTCGTAAAATGTATCTACGATCAACTACTAACACCTTATTAAAATAATAATGATAGTATTTTCATTCAAAACCACTAGTGTTTATCTGGAAATCGTTACTATGCGTTATGGTCTGACCGCACTGAACCTGAGCAATGAGGGTGAACCGAACATTGTTTCAGAAAAGGAACGACTGGCGGAATGGAAAAGCAAGTCTCTGTATGGAAGATTCTGCAGCCAACTGAACGAAATCTCCATAGACAAAGAAAGATCAGTTGAATGATTAAAAGCTGGAAGGGTATTCTCCGAGACAGAGGGATTTGTGATTGCCATTCAAGATCAGGTTATTGCCACTAGATCATATAGGAAGCATGTGTCTTTTAGACGCAACAGCACCGGATAAGTGTCGATTTTTCTCGGTGACGCCAGAATAAGTCCAACACATCACTGGTGGATGTGGAATGTTGGCTGATTCGGAATATCTTCAGAGGCCAAAATTGGCGATGAAGTAAATTAATTCATGATAAGAGTCCATACTACAAGTACCACCCAAATATATTCCTCCAAGAAGGTCCTCTCAAGCTCTATTGGGATGAATCAATAATTACGGACCATAAAATATATGTATATTTGTATTAGTTATAGTACAATACTCATTTACATATGTATACTTGTATTAATTATAATACAATACTCATTTATATATGTATATT